>NW_024470959.1:0-30894 GCF_017639515.1 Carcharodon carcharias
GGTGCTATTGTGGGATCCATATACCATTATCAAGTGCAACAGGAGAAAAATCTTCCAGCTTCAGAGTGCTCCAGAGATCCTCGTCCAGCTTCAGAGTGGATCCATGAGATCCATCGTCCAGCCTTCAAGAGCTCCAGGAGATCCATCTTCCACCTTGAGAGAGCTCCAGGAGATCCATCTTCCAACATATTGAGTGCTCCAGAGATCCACCTTCCAGCTTCAGAGTGGCCCTGAGATCATACTTCCAGCTTCATAGTGCTCCAGGAGATCCATTTCCAGCTTCAAGTGCTCCTGGACATCCATCTTCCAGCTTCGAGAGCTCAGGAAGATCCATGTCCAGCTTCAGAGTGCCTCTGGAGATCAAACATCAGGCTTCAGAGTGAGTCCAGATGATCCACCATCCAGCTTAAGAGTATTCCAGAAGATCCACCTTCCAGCTTCAGGCTGCTCCAGGAGATCAAAATTCCAGCTTCAGAGTGCTCCAGGAGATCCTCATCCAAATTCATGGTACTCCAGGGACATCAAACTGCCAGCTTTGGAGTGCTCCAGGAGAACTGCCTACCAGCTTCAGTGCGCTCCTGGAGATCCAGCTTCCAGCTTCAGGGTGAAGCCAGAGATCCACTATCCAGCTTCCAAGGGAGCCAGGATATCCAATCTTCCAGCTTCTGAGCGTTCTAGGAGATCCAGCTTCCAGCGTCAGGATGCAGCCTGGACTTCCAGAATCCAGCTTCAGATTGCTCCAGGAGATCCACCTTCCAGCTTAAGAGTGCTCCAGAGATCCACATTCTAGTTTTAGAGTGTTCCTGGAGATCCAACTACAGCTTCAGTGCTCTCGTGAGATCCACTTTTCAGCTGCCTATGCTCCAGGAGAACCAACCTGCAGCTTCAGGGGTGCTATTGGGGATACATATTCCATCTTCAGGTGCAACAGGAGATCCATCTTCCAGATTCAGGATGCTGCTGTAGATCATCTTATAGATACAGAGTGCTGCAGCAATCCAGTTACCCCATTCGGAGTACTACAGGAGATCCATTGTATAGATGCAGAATGCTGCAGGATATTCATCTTCCAGCTTCAGAGTGCTACAGACGATCACCTTCCAGCTTCAGTTGCTCCAGTATATCCACCTTCCAACTTGAGGGTGTTCATGAGATACACCATCCAGCTACAGTGTGCTACTGAGAAGCAGGTTCCAGATTCCAAGTGCTCCAGGAGATCCAACGACCATCATTAGAGTGCTCCAGAAGATCCATCTTCCAGCTTCACCTTGATCCTGCAGATCAACCGTCCAGCTTCCGAGTACTCCAGGAGAACCACGTTTCATTTTCCAAGTGGCTCCAGGAGATTCATCTTCCAGGCTTCAGAGTGCTCCTGGAGAACCATCTGCCAACTTTGAGTGCTCCGGAGATCCATCTTCCAGCTTCAAATTGCTCCAGGAGATCATCTTCCAGCTTCAGATTGCTCCAGGGGACCCATCTTCCAGCTTCAGTGTGCTCCTGGAGATCCAACTTCCATCATTAGAGTGCTCCAGAAGATCCACCTTCAGCTTCACTTGCATCCTGTAGATCAGCCGTCCCGCATACAAGTACTCCAGGAGATTCCACGTTTCATTTTCCATGTTCTCCAGGAGATACATCTCCCAGCTGCAGAGTGCTCCAGGAGATCCATCTGCCAACTTTGTAGTGCTCCAGGAGATCCAAATTCCAGCTTCAGAGGGCTCGCGGAGATCAAACCTCCAGCTTCAGAATGCTGCTGGAGATCCATCTTATAGCATCTAGAGTGCTCCTGGAGCTTCAAGCATCCAGCTTCAAGTGCTCCAGGATAGTCCATCGTCCAGCATTCAGAGTGCTCCAGAAGATCCTCCTTCCAGCTTCACCTTGCTCTGTAGATCCACCGGCGTCCACTTCCAAGTACTTCCAGGAGATCCACGTTCCTTTTCCAAGTTCTCCAGGAGATTCATCTTCCAGCTTCAGAGTGCTCCAGGAGATCCATCTGCCAACTTTGGAGTGCTCCAGGAGATCCAAATTCCAGCTTCAGAGTGCTCCTGGAGATCAAATATCCAGCTTCAGATGCTGCAGGAGATCCATCTTCCAGCTTCAGGATGCTCCTGGAGATCAAGCTTCCAGCTTCAGAGTGCTCCAGGAGATCCATCTTCCAGCTTCAAAGTGCTCCTGGAGATCCATCTTCCAGCTTTAGAGTTCTCCAGGAGATCCATCGTCCAGCTTCAGAGTGCTCCAGGAGATCAAACATACAGCTTCAGAGTGCTCCAGGAGATCCTCTTCCAACTTGAGGCGGCTCCAGTAGATCCATCTTCCAGATTCAGGCTGCTGCTGTAGATCCATCTTATAGATTCAGACTGCAGCAGCAATCCATTTTCCAGTTTCGGAGTGCTCCTGGAGATCCATCTTATAGATGCAGAATGCTGCAGGAGATCCATATTCCAGCTTCAGAGTGCTACAGTAGTTCAAACTTGCAGCTTCAGAGTACTCCAGAAGATCCACCTTCCAACTTGATGGTGTTCCAGGAGATACACCTTCCAGCTTCAGTGTGCAACTGGAAGAAACCAGGTTCCAATTCCAATGCTCCAGTCGAACCAACAATCAATCATCAGAGTTCTCCAGAAGATCCACCTTCCAGCTTCAGATTGCTCCAGAGGACCACCAACCAGCTTCACCTTTGCTCCTGTAGATCCACCGCCCAGCTTCCGAGTACTCCAGGAATCCACTTTCATTTTCCAAGTGCTCCAGGAGATTCATCTCCCAGCTTCAGAGTGCTCCCAGGCGATCCACCTTCCAGCTTCAGAGTGCTCCAGGAGATCACTTCCAACTTGAGAGTGCTCCAGGAGATCCATCTGCCAACTTTGGAGTGCTCCAGGAGATCCAACTTCCAGCTTCAGAGTGCTCCAGCAGATCCATCTTCCAGCTTCTAAGTGCTCCTGGAGATCCATCTTCCAGCTTCAGAGTGCTCCAGGAGATCCAGATTCCAGCTTCAGAGTGCTCCAGACGATCCAACTTCCAGCTTCAGAGTGCTCCTGGAGATCCATCTCGCAGCTTCAGGCTGCTCCAGGAGATCCAGATCCCAGCTTCACTGTTCTCCAGTAAATCCAACTTCCAGCTTCAGAGAGCACCAGGAGATCAACCTTACATCTCCAGTGTGCTCCAGCAGATACACCTTCCAGCAACAGAGTGCTCCAAGAGATCCAGCTTCCAGCTTCACGCTACTCCAGGAAATCCAACTTCCACCTTCAGGGTGCAGCCTGGAGATCCAGTTTCCAGATTCCGAGTGCTCCAGAAGATACACGTTCCAGCTTCAGAGAACTCCAGGAGATCCATCTTCCAGCTTCTGTGTGCTCCAGGAGATCCATGTTCTAGCTTCAGAGTGATCCAGGAGATCCAATTTCCAGCTCCTGGGTTCAGCCTGGAGATCCATCTTCCTCCTTCGGCATGCTACAGGAGATCCATCTTCCAGTTTCAGGGTGCTACAACGGTCCAACTTGCAGCTTCACAGTGCTCCAAGGGATCCAACTTCCAGCTTCAGAGTGACTCTGGAGATCAAACATCAAGCTTGAGTGTGCTCCAGACGATCCACCCTCCAGCTTAAGAGTATTCCAGACGATCCACCTTCCAGCTTCAAGCTGCTCCAGAAGATCCACCTTGCAGCTTCAGATTGCTCCAGGAGATCCATATGCCAACTTGTCAGTGACCCAGGAGATTAATCTGCCAACTTTAGAGTGCTCCAGGAGATCCACCATCCAGCTTCACTGTGCTCCAGGAGATCCATCTTCCAGCTTCTGAGCGTTAAAGGAGATCCAGCTTCCAGCTTCAGGATGCAGCCTGGACATCCAGAATCCAACTTCCGAGTGCTCCAGGAGATCCTTCATCCAGCTTCACAGTGCTCCAGGGATCCACCTTCCAGCTTCAAGTGCACCCGAGATCCACCTTCCAGCTTAAGAGTGCTCCAGGAGATCTACATTCTAGTTTTAGAGTGCTCCTGGAGATCCATCTACCAGCCACAGTGCTGCAGGAAATCCACTTTTCAGCTGCCTTATGCTCCAGGAGATCTGCCTTAAAGCTTCAGAGTGCTCCAGGAGATCCACATTCCATCTCCAGAGTGCTCCAGGAGATAAAACGTGCAGCTTGAGGGCGCTCCAGGAGATAAACCTTCCAGCTTCAGTGTGCTACTGGAGAAAAATCGTCCAGATTCCAAGTGCTCCAGGAGAACCATCCTGCAGCTTCAGGGTGCTACTGGAGATCCATATTCCATCTTCAGAGTGCTACAGGAGATCCATCTTCCAGATTCAGGCTGATCCTGGAGATCCATCTTATAGATGCAGAATGCTGCGGGAGATCCATCTGCCAACTTTGGAGTGTTCCAGGATATCCACCGTCCAGCTTCAGTGTGCTCCTGGAGATCAAACTTGCAGCTTCAGATTGATCCAGACGATCCACCTTCCAGCTTAAGAGAGCTCCAGGAGATCCAACTTCCAGGTTCAGGGTGCAGCCTGGAGATCCATCTTCCAGCTTCAGATTGCTCCTGGAGATCCATCTTCCAGTTTTATTGCTCCAGGAGATCCACTATCCAGCTTCCAAGGGAGCCAGGAGATCCATCTTCCAGCTCCTGAGCGTTCTACGAGATCCAGCTTCCAGCGTCAGGATGCAGCCTGGACATCCAGAATCCAACTTCAGACTGCTCCAGGAGATCCACATTGCAGCTTAAGAGTGCTCCAGGAGATCCACATTCTAGTTATAGAGTGCTCCTGGAGATCCATCTACCAGCTTCAGTGTTCGAGGAGATCCACTTTTCAGCTGCCTTATGCTCCAGGAGATCCACATTAAAGCTTCAGTGTGCTCTAGGAGATACACATTCCATCTCCAGAGTGCTCCAGGAGATCCATCATCCAACTTGAGGGTGCTCCAGGCGATATACCTTCTAGCTTCAGTGTGCTAATGGAGAAACAGCTTCCAGACTCCAAGTGCTCCAGGAGAACCATCCTGCAGCTTCAGGGTGCTATTGGAGATCATATTCCAATCTTCTAGAGTGCAACAGGAGATACATCTTCCAGATTCAGGTGCTTGCTGCTGGAGATCCATCTTATAGAATCAGAGTGCTGCAGCAATCCATTTTCCAGTTTCGGAGTGCTCCTGGATATCCATCTTATATATGCAGATTGCTGCAGGAGATCGATCTTCCATCTTCCACAGTGCTCCAAATGATCAACATTCCAGCTTCTGAGTGCTCCAGAGGATCCACCTTCCAACTTGATGGTGTTCCAGGAGATACACATTCCAGCTTCAGAGTGCTCCAGGAGATCCATCTTCCAACTTGAGAGTGCTCCAGGAGATCCATCTGCCAACTTTGGAGTGCTCCAGGAGATCCACCTTCCAGCTTCAGAGTGCTCCAGGAGATCCATCTTCCAGCTTCTAAGTGCTCCTGGAGATCCATCTTCCAGCTATAGAGTGCTCCAGGAAAATACAGATTCCTGCATCAGAGTTCTCCAGACGATCCTTCTTCCAGCTTCAGAGTGCTCCTGGAGATCCATCTTGCAGCTTCAGGCTGCTCCAGGAGATCCAGATCCCAGCTTCACTGTTCTCCCAGTAAATCCAACTTCCAGCTTCAGAGTGCACCAGGAGATCAACCTTACATCTCCAGTGTGCTCCAGCAGATCTACTTCCAGCAACAGAGTGCTCAAGAGATCACCTTCCAGCTTCACGCTGCTCCAGGAAATCCAACTTCCACCTTCAGGGTGCAGCAGGAGATCCAGTTTCCAGTTTTCCGATGCTTCAAAGATACACGTTCCAGCTTCAGAGAACTCCAGGAGATCATCTTCCAGCTTCTGTGTGCTCCAGGAGATCCATGTTCTAGCTTCAGAGTGATCCAGGAGATCCAATTTCCAGCTCCTGTGTTCAGCCTGGTGATCCATCTTCCTCCTTCGGCATGCTACAGGAAATACATCTTCCAGTTTCAGGGTGCTACAACGGTCCAACTTGCAGCTTCACAGTGCTCCAAGGGATTCCAACTTCCAGCTTCAGAGTGACCCTGGAGATCAAACATCGAGCTTCAGTGTGCTCCAACGATCCCCATCCCGCTTAAGAAGATTCCAGAAGATCCACCTTCCAGCTTCAAGCTGCTCCAGAAGATCCACCTTCCAGCTTCAGATTGCTCCAGGAGATCCATCTGCCAACTTTAGAGTGCTCCAGGTGATCCACCTTCCAGCTTCACTGTGCTCCAGGAGATCCATCATCCAACTTCAGGTCTCCAGGACATCATCTGCCAACTTCGGAGTGCTCCAGGAGAACAGCCTACCATCTTCAGTGTGCTCCTGGAGATCCAGCTTCCAGCTTCTCAGTGCTCCAGGAGATTCACCCTGCAGCTTCAGAGTGCTTCAGGCGAGTCCACCTTCCAGCTTCAGAGTGCTCCTGGATATCAACTTCCAGCTTCAGAGGGCTCCAGCGATCCACCTTCCAGCTTAATAGTGATCCAGGAGATCCAACTTCCAGCTGCAGGGTGCAGTCTGGAAATCCATCTTCCTGCTTCAGAGTGCTCCTGGAGTTCCATCCTCCAGCTTATTGCTCCAGGGGATCCACTATCACAGCTTCAGGATGCAGCCTGGACATCAGAATCCAACTTCCGAGTGCCCCAGGAGATCCATCATCCAGCTTCACAGTTGCTCCAGGGATCCACCTTCCAGCTTCAGATTGCTCCAGGAGATCCACCTTCCAGCTTAAGAGTGCTCCAGGAGATCTACATACTAGTTTTAGAGTGCTCTGGAGATCCATCTACCAGCTACAGTGCTGCAGGAGATCCACTTTTCAGCTGCCATATGGCTCCAGGGGATCTGCCTAAAGCTTCAGAGTGCACCAGGAGATCCACATTCCATCTCCAGAGTTGCTACCAGGAGATAAACCTTCCAGCTTGAGGGTGCCTCCAGGAGATAATCCTTCCAGCTTCAGTGTGCTACTGGAGAAAAAGCTTCCAGATTCCAAGTGCTCCAGGAGAACTCAGCCTGCAGCTTCAGGGTGCTACTGGAGATCCATATTCCATCTTCAGAGTGCTACAGGAGATCCATCTTCCAGAGATCAGGCTGATCCTGGAGATCCATCTTATAGATTCAGAGTGTTGCAGTCAATCCATTTTCCAGTTTCGAAGTGATCCTGAGATCCAACTTATAGATGCAGAATGCTACAGGAGATCCATCTGCCAACTTTGGAGTGTTCCAGGTATCCACCGTCCAGCTTCAGTGTGCTACCTGGAGATCAAACGTGCAGCTTCAGAGTGCTCCAGGACGATCCACCTTCCAGCTGAAGAGAGCTCCAGGAGATCCAACTTCCAGGTCAGGGTGCAGCCTGGAGATACATCTTCCAGCTTCAGAGTGCTCCCAGGAGATCCACTTCCAGTTTTATTGCTCCAGGGGATCCACTATCCAGCTTCAAGGGAGCAAGGAGATCCATCTTAAATCTTCTGAGTGTTTCTACGAGATCCAGCTTCCAGCGTCAGGATGCAGCCTGGACATCCAGAATCCAGCTTCAGACTGCTCCAGGAGATCCACCTTGCAGCTTAAGAGTGCTCCAGGTGATCCACATTCTAGTTATAGAGTGCTCCTGGAGATCCATCTACCCAGCTTCAGTGCTCGAGGAGATCCACTTTTCAGCTGCCTTATGCTCCAGGAGATCCACCTTAAAGCTTCAGTGTGCTCTAGGAGATACACATTCCATCTCCAGAGTGCTCCATGAGATCCATCATCCTACGTGAGGGTGCTCCAGGAGATATACCTTCCAGCTTCAGTGTCCTAATGGAGAAACAGCTTTCAGACTCCAAGTGCTCCAGGAGAACCATCCTGCAGCTTCAGGGTGCAAATGGAGATCCATATTCCATCTTCAGAGTGCAACAGGAGATCCATCTTCCAGATTCAGGCTGCTGCTGGAGATCCATCTTATAGATTCAGAGTTGCTGCAGCAATCCATTATCCAGTTTCGGAGTGCTCCTGAGATCCATCCTATAGATGCAGAATGCTGCAGGAGATCCATCTTCCATCTTCAGAGTGCTCCAAATGATCAACATTCCAGCTTCAGAGTGCTCCAGATGATCGACCTTCCAACTTGATGGTGGTCCAGGAGATACACCTTCCAGCTTCAGTGAGCTACTGGAGAACAGGTTCCAGATTCCAAGTGCTCCAGGAGATCCACTTCAATCATCAGAGTTCTCCAGAAGATCCACCTTCCAGCTTCAGATTGCTCCAGAAGATCCACCTTCCAGCTTCACCTTGCTCCTGTTGATCACCGTCCCAGCTTCCGAGTACACCAGGAGATCCACTTTCATTTTCCAAGTGTCCAGGAGATTCATCTTCCAGCTTCAGAGTTGCTCCAGTGATCCACCTTCCAGCTTCAGAGTGCTCCAGGAGATCCATCATCCAACGTGGGAGTGCTCCAGGAGATACATCTGCCAACTTTGGAGTGCTCCTGGAGATCCACCTTCAGCTTCAGAGTGCTCCAGGAGATCCATCTTCCAGCTTCTAAGTGCTCCTGGAGATCCCATCTTCCAGCTATAGAGTGCTCCAGGAAATACAGTATTCCTGCTTCAGAGTTTCTCCATACGATCCTTCATCCACTTCAGAGTGCTCCTGGAGATCCATCTTGCAGCTTCAGGCTGCTTCCAGGAGATCCAGATCCCAGCTTCACTGTTCTCCAGTAAATCCAACTTCCAGCTTCAGAGGCACCAGGAGATCAACCTTACATCTCCAGTGTGCTCCAGCAGATCCACCTTCCAGCAACAGAGTGCTCCAAGAGATCCACCTTCCAGCTTCACGCTGCTCCAGGAAATCCAACTTCCACCTTCAGGGTGCAGCCTGGAGATCCAGTTTCCAGTTTCCGAGTGCTTCAGAAGATACACGTTTCAGCTTCAGAGAACTCAGGAGATCCATCTTCCAGCTTCTGCCTGCTCCAGGAGATCCATGTTCTAGCTTCAGAGTGATCCAGGAGATCCAATTTCCAGCTCCTGTGTTCAGGCCTGGAGATCCATCTTCCTCCTTCGGCATGCTACAGGAGATCCATCTTACAGTTTCAGGGTGCTACAACGGTCCAACTTGCAGCTTCACAGTGCTCCAAGGCAATCCAACATCCAGCTTCAGAGTGACCTGGAGATCAAACATCTAGCTTCAGAGTGCTCCATTGAGCCACCAACCAGCTTAAGAGTATTCCAGAGATCCACCTTCCAGCTTCAAGCAGCTCCAAAGATCCACCTTCCAGCTTCAGATTGCTCCAGGAGATCCATCTGCCAACTTTAGAGTGCTCCAGGAGATCCAACTTCCAGCTTCACTGTGCTCCAGGAGATCCATCATCCAACTTCAGGGTACTCCAGGACATCAATCTGCCTGCTTCGGAGGTGCTCCAGGAGAACAGCCTACCCAGCTTCAGTGTGCTCCAGACGATCCAACTTCCAGCTTCTCAGTGCTCCAGGAGATTCACCCTGCAGCTTCAGAGTGCTTCAGGCGATCCACCTTCCAGCTTCAGAGTGCTCCTGGAGATCAAACTTCCAGCTTCAGAGGGCTCCAGGGCGATCCATCTTCCAGCTTAAGAGTGCTCCAGGAGATCCAACTTCTAGGCTTCAGGGTGCAGCCTGGAGAACCGTCTTCCTGCTTCAGAGTGCTCCTGGAGTTCCATCCTCCAGCTTTATGCTCCAGGGGATCACTATCCAGCTTCAGGATGCAGCCTGGACATCCAGAATCCCACTTCCGAGTGCTCTAGGTGATCATCATCCAGCTTCACAGTGCTCCAGGGATCCACCTTCCAGCTTCAGAGTGCTCCAGGAGACCCACCTTCCAGCTTAGAGATGCTCCAGAGATCTACATCTAGTTTTAGAGTGCTCCTGGAGATCCATCCTACAAGCTACAGAGCTGCAGGAGATCCACTTTTCAGCTGCCTTATGCTCCAGGAGATCTGCCTTAAAGCTCAGAGTGCTCCAGGAGATCCACATTCCATCTCCAGAGTGCTCCAGGAGATAAACCTTCCAGCTTGACGGGGCTCCAGGAGATAAAACTTCCAGCTTCAGGTGTGCTACTGGAGAAAAAGCTTCCAGATTCCAAGTGCTCCAGGGAGAACCATCCTGCAGCTTTTCAGGGTGCTACTGGAGATCCATATTCCATCTCAAGTGCTACAGGAGATCCATCTTCCAGATTCAGGCTGATCCTGGAGATCCATCTTATTGAATCAGAGTGTTGCAGGCTATCCATTTTCCAGTTTCGAAGTGATCCTGGAGTTCAGAGTGCTCCTGGAAATCCAGATTCCAGCTTCAGAGTTCTCCAGACGATCAACTTCCAGCTTCAGAGTTCTCCTGGAGATCCATCTTGCAGCTTCAGGCTGCTCCAGGAGATCCAGATCCCAGCTTCACTGTTCTCCAGTAAATCCAACTTCCAGCTTCAGAGAGCACCAGGAGATCAACGTTACATCTCCAGTGTGCTCCAGCAGATCCACCTTCCAGCAATAGAGTTCTCCAAGAGATCCAGCTTCCAGCTTCACGCTGGTCCAGGAAACCAACTTCCACCTTCAGGGTGCAGCCTGGAGAACCAGCTTCCAGCTTCCGAGTGCTCCAGAAGATACACGTTCCAGCTTCGAGAACTCCAGGAGATCCATCTTCAAGATTCTGTGTGCTCCAGGAGATCATGTTCTAGCTTCAGAGTGATCCAGGAGATCCAATTTCCAGCTTCTGATTCAGCCTGGAGATCCCTCTTACCTGCTTCGCATGCAACTGGGGATCCATCTTCCAGTTTCAGGATGCTACAACGGTCCAACTGCAGCTTCAGAGTGCTCAAGGGATCCACCTTCCAGCTTCAGAGTGCTCCTGGAGATGCACCTTACAGCTTCAGAGTGCTACAGGAGATCCACTGTTCAGCTTCAGAGGCCCCAGGAGATCCCACCTTCCAGCTTCAGAGTGCTCCAGGAGATCCAACTTCCAGCTTCAGGGTGCAGCCTGGAGATCCAAATTCCTGCTTCAGAGTTCTTCAGGAAATCCAACTTCCTGCTTCAAAGTGCTCCTGGATATCCACCTTCCAGCATCAGTGTGCTCCAGGAGATCCATCCTCCACCCTGAGGGTGCTACAGAGGTCCGCATTCCAGTTTCAGGGGGCTCCCAGGGATTCATCTTCCAGCTTCATGCTGCTCAAGAGATCCGCATTCCAGCTTCATGTGCTCCAGCAGATCCATCATCCAACTTCTGGGTGCTACGGAGATCCATCTGCCAACATTGGAGTGTTCCATGAGATCCATCGTCCAGATTAAGGCTGCTGCTGTCGATCCAACTTACAATTCAGAGTGCTGCAGCAATCCATTTGCCCGTTACGGAGTTCTCCTGGAGATCCATCTTATAGATGCAGAATGCTGCAGGAGATCCATCTTCCAGCTTCAGAGTTGCTCCAGAAGGTCAACCTTCCAACTTGAGGGGTGTTCCAGGAGATACACCATGCAGCTTCAGTGTGCTACTGGAGAAGCAGGTTCCAGATTCCAAGTGCTCCAGGAGATCCAACGTCCATCATTAGAGTGCTCCAGAAGATCCATCTTCCAGCTTCACCTTGCTCCTGTAGATCAACCGTCCAGCTTCCGAGTACTCCAGGAGAAACACGTTACATACACCTCCATTCACTCTGCAAGCATGACCCAAGCTTCCAGGTCACCTATAATTTTAATTCACCACGTTTCTCTCACGTTGACCTCCTGCAGTATTCCAATAAAACTCAAGATAACCTTGAGGAACAAAAACAGGTTCCTCATCTTTCAATTAGGCACTCTACAGTCTTCTGGAGAACAATTTCAAACTGTAATCCCTGCAATAATTGTTGCCCTTTGCTTTGCAGGTTTGTTTCTCTTTTGCGTTTTTGCTTTTGCACTGTATCTGTTCATCATTCTATCATTCACACCTCCTACAAACTTTTTTTGTTTCTTTACTCATCCCATTACCACCCACTTTGGCCTTGCACCACCAACTTTTTTTTCCCTGTAATCTCTCCTGTCTTCCACAGGCGTCCCTTTGTGTTCTTTTTCACTTCCTGAAAACCTATTACATCCCTATTACAAAAGTAAGCAATAGCCAAGTGGTTATGGTACTGGGTTTGTAATCCCAAGATCAAGAGTTCAAATCTCACAATGGCAAACTATGAAAACAATATAACCTCATCTGAAACAGATGGAAACGGGTTTGTACTCGAAAGAGTTACAGCACATTGGTAAGACCACATCTAGAGTACTGTGTACAGTTGCAGTCTCCTTCCTAAGGAAGGAAATCATTTTATTGGATGCAGTTCAGAGGAAGTTCACTAGGCTGATTCCTGGAATGGTGGAATTGTCTTATGAGGGAAAGTTGAGCAGGTTGGGCCTATATTCATTGGAGTTAAGAATGGGGGGGTGATCTTTTTGAAACATACAAGGTGCTGAAGGGGCTTTACAGGGTAGATGCTGAAAGGACACTTCTCCATGTGAGGGATCTAGAACTAGGAGGCACAGCTAGAACTAGGAGGCACAGTTTAAAAATAAGGGTGTACCTCTCAAAGTGAAGATGAGGAAGAATTTCTTCTCTTAGTGTCATGTGTCTTTGGAATTCTCTTCAACAGAGCAGTGGAGGCTGGTCAATGAATATTTTCAGATTTTTGATCTACAAGGGAGTCAAGCGTCGTGGGCGGAAAGCAGGAAAGTGGAGTTAAAGCCACCATCAGATCAGCCACGGTCTTACTGAAAATCTTAAATAAAGGTGGACTTGGTGTCCAAGAACTGCACAAAGTAATATTTTTTCTGTGGGAAGGATTGAATGGGGTGTAGAGACTGTGATAGGGGAGAGTGTACATGGACTGTGGGAGGAGATTGAATGGGGGTAGAGATCAACTTCAATGCCTGGAAATGGATGTTCAACTGAAATGTTAGCCTGTCTTTAACAGATGTTGACAGAGCTGTTTTTCTTTTTTTTTTATCTACAATATGCATGTGTTGTAACAGAGATAGTTGGTGCTTTGAGGCAAGACTTGTTTGTACCATTACCCTAGGAACTGACAACCTGTTGATTGAGGATGACAATCTTCTGCCAGAGTGAGTCGCTCCCAGAGACAAAAATCAAACCAGCACATGAAGCAGACAACCTGCTGGGAGGTTCACTCTCCACAGCCTCCTCTAATAAAAGAGCCATGGGCATGGTAATTGACTTCAGGTTGCTACCTTAAACTAGTTAGAAAATGAACCTTTCTCCCACACAATCACCAGTCAACACGACGATTGTAGTGGGCTGCCCTGCTTCTTTACTTAACTTCTAAGACCATTAATGAATTCTCACTGATCCCATTCCACAATGATTTTTGTCCCTTTGCTGCTGCCTTGGGCTGTTCATTTACTACCTGACAACTCAGGCAAGATAATCAATAAATTAACACCATCTCCTGCCAATGCAAGATGGCCATCAATACCTATCTGCATAAGTGCACTTATCAGCACATGCACAGAATCCAATGGCATCATTTGCAGGAGACACAAATCCACCCTCATAAACAATGACAGTTTCTATTCAACAGTCTTCAAACATTTAATAATGTATCTTAATTGACTGCCCACGTATCCCCAAAATAATTTGTACCACAAAAAAAAGTGCAGCCAGGTGCACATCTCTCTGAACTAATTAAACGACAGGTCTGAAATTTCAAACAATTCCACACTTCCTGAGCCCTCGGTGCGTGGGCACTCAGGGCGAGGCCATTTTCCCTGCCCTGTCTCTCCTGCTTTCTCACTCTCTCTCCGCCACCATCATTTCCTTTGATATTTCATCTTTTAATAAATTTCTAACAAGACACCAACGTGATGTGTCATTTTAATTGGGGGTTGGGGGGTGAATAGAGTGGGTCCCATTTGCCACTTGCTCGCTACAGCTCTGTGAGGTTTGGGGAGTGGTGTGGATGGAGGGGATTCTTAAAAGTGTTAACTTGATGCTGCCAGCACTGCAATATTTGCAAATCCAGGGCCAGTGATGACCTCACATACACCCTGCTCCACAATGCCCCCTAAAAAATGGTGGCCGCATATGCGCAGCACTGGCAGCAAATGCAGCCATAAATTAGTTTATTAGCATGTTCATAACTTTGATTCCCAGGGTCACTAGTTTTAGTCAGCAATACATGTGAAGAATCAGTAATAATCTTTTTCCCACAACTAAGTATGCAGCATGTTACCAGGTGGTTTTACAGTCAATTACATTGAGCTCATTAATATACTCCTTTAGAAGATACACTAAGGGAAACTTGTAAAAGGAAGTAAAATTGCTCCTGGACGTCTAGGCTCAACTATTCCAACATACTCCTGGCTAGTCTCTCACTTGCTGTCTGAGCCTTTACTCCAAGTCCGGGTCATCCATCACCTCTGTGCATGCTGTCCTATAATGGCTCCTTGATCAAGATAGATTTTTAAATTCTCATTCTTGTTTTACATCTCTTCCATGGCCTCACCCCTCCCGCCTCTAATCTCCTCCAGCACACCCATAATTCTCAAGAGATATAGGAGCACGTCTGATTCTGGCCTCTTGAAAATCCCTAATTTTAGTTGCTTCACCACTAGTGGCCATGCATTCAACTGCCTAGCTCTAATTCCTTTCCTAGACCTCTGACTCTGCACCTTTATTTCCTCCTTTAAGAGGCTTCTTAGAACCTAACTCTTCAATCAAGCTTTTGGCCATCAGCCATGATATCACCTTATGTGGCTCAATGTCTAATTTTGCTTTGCAAGGCTGTGAAGCACCTAAGAACATTATATTTATTATGTTAAAGCACTATATAAAAGTAATTATGATGTTCTGATGACTTTAATGTGGAAATATAGCGAACCATTTGGCTACCACAATCATGTCAAAGGTAAAGGTCTGGCCTACTCACATATTATAAGGTTTCATGAGGTCAACTTTACATCAAATATTGCTTACTGGTATTCATTCATAAAGAATAAAAGGACCATTTTGGGCTCGAGGGGCTGAATGGCCTACTCTGGCTCCCAATTCATGTTTGCATAAGATTACCCAATTCCCAGAATATTTAAATCAATTGACGTTAGGAGACTGATGAATAAAATATGCAACAGCAATGCCAACAGATAATAATAACCCTTCTTCAGGGTCATACTGACTCAAAATGTTAACTCTGTTTCTCTCTCCACAGATGATGTCAGGCCTGCTGAGTTTTTCCAACATTTTGTTTTTATTTTAGAATTCCAGCATCCGCTGTATTTTGCTTTTCTCCAAGGAATAAAAGTACATGCTGGTGGGATTAATGAAGATCAAGAGGAAGTTCACATGGAAGCATAAAGGAAAACTTGCCTTTATTTAGTATCTTTCAGGCTATCGGGCATCCTAAAGTACTCTGAAGTGTAGTCACTGTTGTAACATAGTAAATGTGGCAGCAAATTTGCACACGGCAAACAGCAATGTGATAATGATCAGATAATCTGTTTCTGTAATGTTGATTGGAGGATTGAGTGACCAAAACACCAAGATAATTCCCATGCTCTTCTTGAAATAATGCAATGGGATCTTTAACATCCACCTTAGAGAATAGACAGGACCTTAGTTTAAGATCTCATCTGAAAAAGGCATCTCCAACAGTCCCTCAGTACTGCACTGCAGTGTCAGCACACTCCTGGAGTGAGACTTGAACCCACAATCTTCTCACTCAGAGAAGAGATGCTATCAACTGAGCCAAGGCTGAAAGACCTGCTGGCAAATGGCTTGCTTTGGTGCTTTAAATTCTATGCAAACCTTCACTCAATAGTCAGAAAAGAATATCTCAAGAGTCCAACAGTCCACATAGTATCCGGATAAGAAACACATTAGGGATACTAGCTTGCAGAGTAGTATTGTAAACTGACTCATTTCTGTCCCTTTGAAACACATCATTGGCATAAAAAGGAGCAAGAAATAGCCAAGTGGAACCAATCTAAACTTCCAATAGCACTTTTGAAGGCTTGTGTATAAAAATCCTCTAACTACCTACTTGGTTGGGGAAATCATAAGTTAGTGTAGTAGTAAGAATATCAGAGAAGGTGAAGGGCTATAATGAAAAAAAAACAATTGCACAATGTAAATTTCCAAAATACACATTTATCAAGCTATTCCAGTACCAACTAAATGAAAGTAACCTTACCGAGCTGCTTTTCAATCAATGCATTGTCAGTGAGAGCAATGCGCTGATGTTTGATCTTGCAAAGCCACGTTTGTAGATCAATTCACGCACAGACTTTAGATTTGGATATCTAGGAAATTAATACAAGGAATAATTTTGGTTAAAAATGTCACCATCCCATGACATACCATCTCCTGGTTAAACTCCCAGTGCACATGTTAATAAATCTCGAAAGGACAAATAGTTTTCAACCAATATAAATGTAGTTCTGTATCTAATTAAGTGACATATTTAGTCCCTTGCTATGACAAATCAACCAACACCCCTTGATTATTTTGAAAGCAATGTTTAAGCAGCGAGGCTGCAATATTCTCTTCACAAGAAGTCTTTTTATATTCACTCAAGGGATGTGGGTGTCGCTGGCATGGCCAACATTTATTGTCCATCCCTAAGTTCTCTTCAAAAGAGGTGGTGAGCTGACTTCATGAACCGCTGCAGTCCATGTGGTGTAGGTATACCCACAGTGCTGTTTGGGAGTGAGCTCCAGGATTTTAACCAGTGACACTGAAGGGACAACAATATTATTGGAGCTCCATTCATCCAGGCAAGTGGAGAGTATCCCATCACACTCCATATGACTTGTGCCTGGTGTGAAAAGGCTTTGAGGAGTCAGGAGGCGAATTATTCACCACGGGATTCTGAGCCTCTGATCTGTAGTCACAAAATTTATATGGCTAGTCCAGTTCAGTTTCTGGTCAATGGTAACCCACAGGATGTTGACAGTGGGGATTCAGTGATGGTAATGCCACTGAATATCAAGAAGCGATGGTTAGATTCTCCTTGTTGGAGATGGTCATTGTCTGGCACTTGTGTGGCATGAATTTTACTTGCCACTTGTCAGCCCAAGCCTGGATATTGTCCAGGTGTTGCTGCATTTGGACACGGACTGCTTCAATGTCTGAGGAGTTGAGAACAGTGCTGAACATTGTGCAATCATCAGCCAACATCTCCACTTCTAACTTTATGACGGAAGGAAGTCATTGATGAAACAGCAGAAGATGGTTGGGCTTAGAACACTACCCTGAAGAATTCCTGCAGTGATGTCCTAGAACTGAGATGATTGACCTCCAACAATTACAACCATCTTCCTTTACTAGGTATGACTCCAACCAGCAAAATGTTTTCCCCTTGATTCCTATTCCTGAGTACATATTAATACAGTATTCTCCAACGTGTAACTGACAAGCCAACAATGTGACCCAAGCCCAGCAATTCAGTGCTATTTGTGTTTCTATATCTGACTTGATATCACTAAGTGAATCATACTGAGCAGAACTTAAATAAAAAAGCAACCAGATGTCCCCCAGTGATTCAGTATGCCACAGATTTTAGCCAGGGAAGGAGAGAAAGTAAAAACAAAACAAGAAAAAAGGCAGTAAGAGCACATATTTTACTATCCTTTTTACAACCTCAGGCCATCCAGAACCGCTTCACAGTTAATTAGGTACTTCTGATGTTTCGTGAGTATTGTAATTAAGGGAAAACAAGGTAGTTAATTTGCATAGAGGACGGTCATATAAACAGCAGTGAGATCAAAGACCAGGTAGGTATCAACTTGGCTGAAAAATAATGCATAAGACAACAGGGAATATTTCCCTTGTTTGCCAAATAGTGCCACGGTATTTTTGAAATCTACATTAGAGGTAGAATGTCTCAATCAAAAGATCAAAGACCACCCAACAATACAGCAGTCTCAGTGTAGAATAAAACGTGTTTGAGTCACAATGGGACTTGAGCACACACACAACCTTCTGCTTCAGAGCCAAGAGTGCTACTGCTGAGCTAAGACTGACACCTATGGCACAAACCAACGGCCTTAGCACATTGGTATGGTGAGAGGAAATAAAACAGCAAGGGTCCCTATTTCTCGAGTGCTATCCAGTAACCTCCACTGGAAGGGAACTTGTGAAATGTTGGGTGGTAAAATAATCAGGCTCTGTTTGATATTAGAAGCCATTAACATCTGAATTTCACCATGGCTTAGTGATAGCCAGATTGCCAAAGTACTAGGATTGCCTAATAACATGGAACATGTATGTTGTTAATGCCATCAGGAAAGCATTTCATTTTAAATATAAAGAATGTAAATTTTGGTCATCATAGAAGACTAGAAATTTTTCCGATGGAGTGATCAAAAACAGAAACTTCGGGGAAAAAAAAGGAGATAAGTATTGTCATTTGCAGGCTGCAATCGCCGCATAGGTCTGCTTGAGGTTTGGTATAATAAATCACTAACTGCATCCATTCAGAAAATATCATACATGGTTTCACACTGACAGCATGTTATATTTCACCTTTTTACCAAAAGAATAGTTTCACTTTTGATAATTGCTTGTTTTCTAATCACATACCCCCATGCAATGTATGGCTCTGCAATACGGAGCATGTTGATCGAAGCTTTATTCAGTTTCACAAACACTCCATTGAAGATCTGACGCAGTCGTAGGAGCTGAAGCACTTTACGGACTTTAGGGCTTACACCATTGATGCTGTGAAGCCAAGGACAGAATTAGCAAGATAAAGGGACATTTTATTTTAAAAGTAGTTGTTTATTTGCTATCAATTTGTAATGGCTTGAAAAATTAGATAAACCTATTTTTAAATTGACAAATAAGTATGCATTAACACTTACCCCCTAATACGGATCACAAAAGCTAGCCTGGGTTCAGCAGGGACATAGTAATTATTAGCTTTGCGTGCCATTCTGGCAAGGCGGATCTCGCGTCTGTACATTTGCTTGTATTCCTTGTGGTAACACTCAGCCTCTTGTAGATTAGTTTTCTCGTCACTCTTCTTATCTTTTTAAAAAAAAAGCATACTTATGATCAAAATGTTCTAAAAATACATGGCGTACATTGTACTCCATATTAGTACAAAATAATCAAATTGATCACGTTATATAAAATTTTCTTCATCCCTCCACCCCCAGAAGTAACCTTCCAAAAAAAGACTGAAAGTACTGAAGGCACCCATATATACAAACAGTGCTACTTCACATTATCATCATTTTCCAGCCATATAAACTAAGACATGCAAAGTGTCCAAAAATCTTAACTATTTTTTCATGGGATGTGGGCATCACTGGCAAGGCCAGCATTTGTTGCCCATCCCCAATTGCCCCCAATTTAATAATAGATGTCAATTCAAAGAACCAGACTAATATTATTAAAGACATTGAAAACCCTATTGCTGTATCGGCTGTACTGTGAGTGGCTTGCTTGGCCATTTCAGAGGGCAGTTAAGAGTCAACCACACTGCTGTGGGCATGGGGTCATATGTAGTCCAGACTGGGTAAGAACGGCAATTTCCTTTCCTCAAGGGCGTTAGTTTGCTTTTACAACAACGATGATTCTTATCATGGTCACCATCATTGAAACAAGCTTTATATATTCCAGATTTTATTAACAGAATTTAAATTCCAACAGCTACCAGTGTGGGATTTGAACCGGTGTCTCCAGAGGATTCACCTGGGCCTCTGGATTACTAGCCTGGTGACATTATCATCACACCACCATCTCATCATAATTGCAGTCAAAATCATTTACTACACAACTGAAGTTTTGTCAATCTTAAAATTTGCTTGTGACAAGTAACCTGATCAACCCTTTGCAGACCATGAACTTACCACATAGCAGAATTCAAATAATATTTACAATGTCACATTAGTCTCGTGATTAGGAAGAGAAAAAAGACACATGTATATAGCACCTTTCCAGGACACCAGTCATCTCAAATGCAGCCTACATGAAGTGCAGTCACCATTTTTAATGTAAGAAGCTCAGCAGCCAATTTGAGCATAAGCTCCCACAAACAATGCGATAAAGACCAAATAATTTGTTCTTATGATGTGATTGAGGGTTCAATATTAGCCAGAAATCTAGAATAACTCCCCAGTTCTTCAAAGAAGTGCCAAGGGACTTTTGATGTCCACCTGAGGTGGTAGACAGAGCCTCGGTTTAACATCTCATCCAAAGGATGGCACCCTCAGCTTTAATTTCTGTGCTGAAATCCAGATAGAAATTGAACCCAGAACCTCCTGAATCAGAGGCAATAGTGCTACTAACGTGAGCCACAGATGACTTTAGAGGCACTAAAATTATTCTGTAATTGAGCAATTCACCAATTGCCTTGTTTACGAAGCATAACTGCTGTCAAAATTAACCCTCTACAGGGAAGCAATCCCCAGATCCCTAGTTTTTGTACCACATATAATTTATCATGAATAGGCAGCCCTTTTAACTAATATACTACATTGGGAAACAGGTGAATTAAAGATGAAAATTATGAAAGACCACAAAAAATACTACCAAGTTTATGGTTAGAAATGCTTAGAGTCTTTGACTGTTAAGTTCATAGGCATAAATATTTCCACGATTATTAGTGTAAGATATACCAGACAATTCAACTTATAACGTCACAATTTTGTTAAACATGTATGATTGAAGTGCGGCTATAGTCCGATAGGTCGAAGTGTCTCAACAAACCTTCTTTTCTACCAACAAACGCTTAATGCGCTTGGCCTTCATGAGTGCAAACGCCTGGCGCTTTTTCAAAAGGCTTTCAGGGACAGATGGCACCTTCTTCCCTCTGGTTAAAAAGGAAACAGATGGAGGTGGTGAGGTTATTTTACCATAAATTAATACTCTCAATACTGTTATCTCAGCGCCCTTGATTTGATGCAGATGTTAAACAATTTGCACACATCCTGATAAAGCAACAGTTAATAGCTGTTTTCTTATTACGTCTGGTAGGCCACAACCTAACCGTGAAGACGCTAAACAATTATCTGTAGCTAATATAGCCACTAGTACAATAGATGCTTCAAAAAAAAAAGAAAAAACTATATCTAAAATCTTGGTTAGTTAATCGGATCAATCAAGAGCCTTTACAATAAAACAATAAGTAAAAGCTTGAACCGGGCACAATGTAACCTGAGTGCACAGAACGGTTCGGGACTGGACAAGCGCATCATCACGCCATGTCCAAACCATTAAACTTTAAAAAGCGCATAATACACGGCTGGCTCATCACACGAGAATATCCCGTAAGTAAATAGCGTTCACAACTGAAATTTAACTATAGATGGATTCGGATTAATACGCTTCACTCGATACTCACTTTGCGTCCGCCATTATCACCACAGTCTGGGAGAGGAAAAGGGAGCAACGCATGCGCGGAGGACCTTTAAAGCCTGCCTTTGGCCTCTGTCCCTATTGCTGCCTGAGCCGATACAGTAACAGGGTTTTCAATGTGTTTAATAATATTAATCTGTTTTTTTGAATTGACATCTATTATGAAACAAATGAGGAAAAATATCACACGATCGTTGCAGTCAGGGCTGGCAGCACAGAAGTAGCCCTGGTTTGCGAGGTCCTTGGCCGCGGGGAGGGCCGTGCAGGTTCCTTATTTAAAGGGTGACGCGGATTGAAGATGATCAGAGTCAGAAGGAGGCGGCAGTGGTGGAAGGTAGGGTCGAGATCAGGGGAACTGCAGCATTTAGTCATCTACACTCGCTGCCCGCTCCTTGCTGGAACGGCTGGCCTTTTACTTCCGACGCCAGCCATGAATATCGTCGCAGAGTTTTTCGTTGTCACTTTCAAAGTGCTTTGGGCTTTCGTATTGGCCGCGGCGCGATGGCTGATCAAGCCCAAGGAGAAGAGTGTGTGCGATCAGGTGTGCCTGATCACGGGAGCCGGCAGCGGGCTCGGCAGGCTCTTCGCGCTGGAGTTTGCCGAGAGGAAAGCCAGCTTAGTGCTGTGGGACATCAACCAGGAAGTAACGAAGAGACTGCTGAGAAGGTCCGGCAGCTGGGCGCCCGAGTGTACACTTACACTTGCGACGTGAGTAAAAGGGACAGCGTTTACCGGACGGCCGACTTGGTGAGGAGAGAGATCGGAGATGTGACGGTGCTGGTCAATAACGCAGGTGTGGTGTCCGGGCATCATCTTCTCGAATGTCCGGATGAACTTATCGAGAGGACCATGATGGTCAACTGCCACGCTCACTTTTGGGTGAGTTTGAAAAGCTGGGAAAGTTTATAGTTAATTACTTAACTGCTGTTGGTAACCTTATCCATCATAATACTATTTTCCCCGTAAAGTTTGCTGAGTAATTGGCACAATTTAAATGTATTTGCCATCATCTGACTTTCATTGTACTTGAAGATACTCGTGATTTAAGTGTATTGAATTGCGCGACAGAAGTTTCAGTTTTACTGAGATGCGGTGTTGACACATCACAGTACATGGCTATTGATTGAAAGGCATAAGAAAAAAAACTACAAAATACAACTTTACATAGCAGCAATATCCTGCTCGAAATAGCAGTGCCGATGCTAAGTTTTTTAAATTTGTTATTTTAATTACTTCAGTATTGATGGTTAATGTGACCTTATTTCTGCTGCATCTGTGCTCGCGCGCAGGTTTTACTAACTAACCCATGTTGTGTTTACTGTACCAGAACACTTGTTTTATTTTAATACTGATCTTCGTGATTCATAGCGGTTCCTGGAGATTCGATGATTCCTCTAGTGAGTGGTTTCCGGTCATGAGCTGCTGCCCCTAATATGGGTACTGTAAGTTTAACATGAGCGTTCGCCCCGTAGAAATGACCTTTGGATAATTTATTCCTTGCTGAACAGCCTCCCGTGCTAAGGGGGAAAAAACGAAGCGGTGTTCAAACGCAGAAGGCGTTTTATAGGTTTTTATAGGTTTATTTTTAAGATCCCGATTGTTGAATTGGATAAAACTATTCTGAATTTAAATCGCAGTTGTTAATGAATACATAACAGCGGATATTACGTTAGCACAATTTTCTTATCGATCCAAGCACTGAAATATTTGCACAAAGTCAATTTCCACTATTATAAACGCGGTAATCAATACTCTCTTTAAAGCAACAGGCCTATTGCTAGTTAATGCTGGAAACCCAACACTTGCTACTTATCAACTTTATTCTACTCTACTTTTTTAACAAAGCATATGCGATTTTTAATGGGGCTAAGAATGGGAAATGATGGTATAGGTTGTGGAAGGACTTAATCTTCCTCCAGCACGGTTGAAATTTGGATTTCTTGACGTGAATCCAACATCCACTTAATTCTTGAACCATCCGAACTGTTCGATTTCCTCCTGGAGCCTTTACTGAGATGATACAGCCTGAGCCTCAGTTAATCGAGATCCGTGGGTAATTTTCATTATGACCTGTATTTGTAATAAGCGCAACTTTTAAAAGGAAAACCACTTTGTAAAGTAACCCGTACCTCATTGTAGATTTATTCCAATATGTGGTGAAGACTCCTTTGTATAAACCATAAACATTTCGCAGTTCTTGACAACGGACACAATTATGGACCCCCTAAAGGAACGGAGTTGTGCCGCGTATTCAAGTACAGTATTTCTGCTTGCGTACATCTTGGGGTGCATAAATCAAAAACTTGCCTTTATTTGGCTCAAGGTAAGTTTTGGGTAAAACGAATTTTCAAGGTCGATTATAAAACCGCCTGTTCCCCTCGACACTTCATTCATTAATTAGTCTTGAACGCGATTGGGTTTTCTTGCAACCAAACGCTGATGACCTCTGCTCCAAAGAGTGCAGTTTTTTTATTCGTTCATGGGTTGTGGGAATCGTTGGCTAGGCGAGTATTGATTGCCTATCCCTACATCACCTTGAGAAGACGATGGTGAGCTGCCGTCTTGACCCGCTGCAGTCAATGTGGTGTTGTACCTCCTATTAGGGAGGGAGCTTGTGGGTTTGAAGGGTGCTCTCTAAGGAGCCTTGGTGAGTTCCTGCAGTGCATCTTGTAGATGGTCCCCACTGCTGCTACTGTGTGTCAGTGTGGACTGAGTGAATGCTTATTTGTGGATGGGGTGCTAATCAAGTGGGCTGCTTTATCCTGGATGGTACCAAGCTTGAGTGGTGTTGGAGTTGCACTCATCCAGCCAAGTGGAAAGTATTCCATTATGCTCCTTACTTGTGCCTGTAGATGGTGGACAGGCTTTGGGGAGTCAGGAGGTGAGATATTTGCTGCAGGATTCCAAGCCTCTGATCCTTGCACTTGTTGCCATAGTATTTGTATGGCTAGTCCAGTTCCATTTCTGGTCAATGGTAACCCTCCAGGATGTTGGTAGTGGAGGAATCAGCAATGGTAATGTCATTGAATGTCATGGGAGATAGTCTTGTGTGGTGTGAATGTTATCTAAGCTTGGCCTGACTGTCTCGGTCTTGCTGCTTTAATATGAGTCGTAAATGGTGTAGAACATTGTGCAAACGTCCCCACTTCTAATCATAAAATCACCTTCACTGAACCCTATTAACCTTATTTCTCCTCCCCATGCCCCCATAAACTCTATATCCTGCACAATGTATATTTCCCCATTCAACATGGAAATGTAGTTTAGTGAACTATTAGACCCTTATGACACTACAAAACTGCAGTGTAAGTCTGGTGAAGCACAATGGAGCAAAATCAGTCTGAAAATCCCAGTGGATTGCGCTCGAGGTACAGCGTGACCTAATAAACAGTATATACCATGCATAGTGTTTTCTTCTGCCATTCCCCAGATCAAAGTGTGACAACACTAAATTTCCTTAACTATTAGTGTAAGCCTACTTTATCCCTCTTGCCTGCCATCCCTTGCATTCTGAAGAGCACATACATGTAACCCCATGTTGCATTCTTGCCACTAGCAATATGACCCACAACCCAAAGAACTGAATCATAGGAAAAGAGTTGCCAACATGGAGTGGAGAGAGAGCTCCTTTGCAGCACCTATTAAATTAGGTGGTACTGTAATAATCAGGGCAAAGATGCATCCCAAAAACATTTATACCTCTGAATAATTAATTGTATATACTTTATATCTAAATATCCATGCAACTACATACTTTGACCATTGAGTGGCACTGCTGCAGTTTTTCTTAGACTAAAAATCAATAACTTAAATTTATTTTCTCAAACTTAGCTTCATTCTTACTGAAACATCCTTTTTGTATATTTTTGATTTAACAAAAACAGAGGTCAACTTGGTGCCCTTTTTGTTTTTAAACCATCAATATGACTGCATTTATGGATCAAAAGTGAGGTACAAATAAGCTTTGATCTGAATGGGTTTGAAGAGCTAAATGGTCTAGTCTTCTCCCTATGTTTTTGGGTGAGATGGAAGAACAGGCAGCTACAGGTGGACTGAGGAATTAAAGGGGTCAGAAGAAAACAGCTTTGACTAGCAAACAGATCATGCCATACGTTTGATCTAGTATTTGTAGTAATTTGCAGAGGTGTTTGTAGCTGCAAAGTAATTTGAGCTTCAGTGTACTAACTTGATAAATCTAAATCTATTTGCAAATTACAGCATCCTGCAATTTTGGACAAATCTCTACAATTATTGTAGAGCAATGCTTTTATTCATGTACTACTTTCAAATTGAACTGCACAGAAATTCTTGTTGCAAGATAATTTGAAGATCTTTCAAAACTTAAAGATACTTCATCCATGGAAAATTTAAAAAAAAAACTTAGTGTTTTTTTCTTGTAGAGAATTCTGCAATAATAGTTCCTACTTTTGTGAACAGATATCTACTTTACCCATTGCTAAATGGGTAAGTAGCGTATCCAGGCTGTAGTGCAACTGTGTACATTGTAAATAATAAACATTAATTCTCTCCTTTCATGGCAACAAAACTGCTTTTCAATAGGGAGAGCCTTGCAGTTTCACTATTCCTAGTGCATAATTAGCATTTTCTTTGGAACATATGAAGTATTCATTTGGAAAGGAGAAATTTGCTGGGCTTTTTTTTTTGAAAAGCAGTGCAATGGATGAATTGAATAAGAATCAGCCAGCCTGTCAAGCCTATTCCACTGTTCAAGAAGGTCATGGCTGATCTGTTCTAGAATTCCCCATTCCCATCTACCTCTAACCTAGGGAATCTCTTCCTCTGCCTTAAATAATCAATGACCCTGCCTCTAATGCTTTGAGGTAGGGTTCCAAAGTTGAAGTTGCTAGCCCTCAAATTTTCTTCTTTTAAAAGGGCAACCCCTAATTTTAACAGTGCGCCTACTTCTGGACTCTCCCACAAGGGATCATCCTTTCATTTCACCTTGTCAAGGATCTGTATTAATCAAGCCATCCCTCACTTCTAAACTCTCTTGGAAACGAGCTAAACCTTTCCTCAATGTGGTAATTTATTTTTAGTTATAATCTGCACTGCCTCTAAATGTTTTTATCCTTCCTTTTAAATGAGACCAAAACTCTGCACACTGTTGGAGATGTGGTCTCACAATGCCCAGTATAGCTGAAGCATTCATCCTTATGTTCAATTCCTCTTGGCTAATGGAATGCTATCCCTTATTACTACTTAATTACTTGCTGTACCTGCATTCTAATTTTGACTCATGCACAAGAACAGCTAGATCTCTTTGCATCTCCATTCAGCTGTTGTCCAATTTTTACTGTTTTTATTCTTCCTGCCAAAGTGAAACTTCACATTTTCCTACGTTATACTCCATCTACAGATTTTGCCCACTGCACAACCTATCTGCAACCTCCCCCATGTTGTCTTCAGAACCTACTTCTTACCTATCTTCATCATCTGCAAATTGGCTATTATGCCTTCACTCCCTCCAAGTAATTGATAAATGGTAAAAAGTTGAGCCCAAGCACAGAAACCTGCAGGACTCCACTCATCACATCCTGCCAATCTGACAGACTGATTTATGCTTACTGATTTCTGTCAGACAGTCAATCTTCACAGTCAACCGCTTTGCAGAACACCTTCGGTCTGTCCGCAAGCATTACCCAGACCTCCCTGTCGCTTGCCATTTCAACACTCCACCCTGCTTAATGCCCACATGTCTGTCCTTGGCTTGCTGCATTGTTCCAGTGAAGCTCAACGCAAACTGGAGGAACAGCACCTCATCTTCCGACTAGGCACTTTACAGCCTTCCAAACTGAATATTGAGTTCAACAATTTTAGATAATAAACTCTCTCCTCCATCCCCACCCCCTTTCTGATCCCCCCCCCCTCTTTTTTCAATAATTTATATAGATTTTTCTTTTCCTACCTATTTCCATTATTTTTAAATGTGTTTCCTTTCCATTGTTTTATCTCTACCCTTTAGCCGCCTTTGATTCCTTCACCCCTCCAGGGCTATCTGTACCTTGCTTGTCCTGCTTTCTACCCTTAATTATGACATTCCTTAGGTAATATCGCCACCTTCAACCCCTTTGTCCTTTTGTCTGTGACATCTTTTGGTTATCTCCATCTATCACTGGCCCTCTATCCAGCTCTACCTGTCCCACCCACTCTTAAACCAGCTTATATTTCACCTTTCTTCTATTTTTACTTAGTTCTGTTGAAGGGTCATTCGGACTCGAAACGTTAACTGTGTTCCTTTCAGCAGATGCTGCCAGACCTGCTGAGTTTTTCCAGGTATTTTTTGTTTTAGTCAATCTTCTATCCTTGCTAATATGTTACCCCCCCACTATGACTTTTCTTTCTACAATAGCCACTCATCTTTGTGCAGTTATATGCTTTTTCCTTAAGTCTGATGCCTTCCTTAAATTTAGCTAACCGTGGATTGGATCCTCCCCTTAGAATTAAGTATATTCCTTCTATAAAGAAAAATTGAGTATTCTGAAATTTTCCCCTTAAATGTCTGTCGTTGCTTCCCTATCCCCAGCCTAGTATCCCAATTCACTAGCTCAGCTTTCATACCTATGTAGTTGCCCTAGTTTAGGTTTTTTTTAAAACTAGTCTTAGACCCACTCTTCTCCCTTTCAAACTGGATGTAATCTTGTCACATTACACAATACCAAGTCTAATATAACCTCTAATTGGTTCCAGAACATGCTGCTCTAAGAAACTCTCAAGCATTCTAAGAACTCCTCATCAGACTACTACTGCCATCTGACTTTTCCAGTTTATGTAGATTAAAATCACCCATGTTTATTCTTGTCCCTTTAGCACAACACCCAATTTCTTCTTTTTTGTCCATGTTTGTCCTGTGCGGTTGCGGGGGGGCATGTAGTTCTTTCTATTCTTTCTCTCCACCCACCAAACAATTCTACATTGATCTCTGAAAGTATGGAACTATTGCAATAAAATATGCAACAATGCCTCATGCTCATAATAACCCTATCAACCCTGTTTATTTTATTATTTATTCTTGAATAACATGTACCCCTTATATCAGGACCAATCCTTGTCACCCTGCAGCCTATATCTCTGTAATGGCTATCAGATCAATTTATTTACTTCAGTGTGTGCTATCAATTATTTTGTTTATGAATTTTGTGTACATTCCGTTACAGAGCCTTTAGTTTTTTTATTTTTTTGTTATCTTTGTAACACAGTATTGACTGGTGTATTGTTTGGTTGTCCGTCAGTCCCGTATTGCTATAATGGTCTCCTACCTTGAATCCACTCCTTGATTTGTCACATCTACCCAAGCTTTATTTTCTTTCTCTTCCCCACCATCCCCCTTTCCCGTTTAGTTTAAACTGCCCTCTACTTCCTGAGTTATGCCATTTTTTGATTGATGGATGAGGACAGTTTGGGTGTAGACAGTTCCTACAGTACAGCCCCTGCTTTCCCCAGTACTAGTGCCAGTGCCCCACAAACCATAATCTTCCAATCCTCCTTGATAAACGGATGGTTGGAGAATTGCAAATGTTACACCCAACTTTCAAAGTGTAAGGAAAAGCCCAGCAACTACAGATATTCATTTAACTGTTGGCAGGTGGGTCAGGAGCTTTTTAGGAGTAATCTGGAATAACAAAGTCACTTGGGCAAATGTGGATTAGTTAAGGAAAGTCAGCATGGTTTAAGGGTAAGTTACATTTTAATGTAACTTTTTTAGTAAGGTTGAAGCCCATGAATAAGTGTCTGCCTAATGTATTCAACATTGGCTGAGTAACAGAAAAAGCAGCATGGATAATTTTTTTGGACTGAGGGCAGTGATATTTTTCAGGAGTCAGTATAAAGACCATTTTTTATGTTCTGTATCAATGGCCTAGACTGGAGTATAGTACACTATTTCAAAATTTGTAGCTGGCACAAGAAAGCCTTGTGAACTGAGGATAGTGATTGATTTCAAAAGACTGCAGGCTGGTGGAATGGTTAGATACATGACGGATTAAATTTTTAAATGCAGAGAAGTGTGAAATGATATATTTTGGAAGATATAGCAAGGAAAATTAATATAAAATAAAGGATACAATTCAAAATGAGTGCAGGAGCAGAAGGACCTGGGGTGATTGGTATCCATGTGGTTAAAGGTGGCAGAGCAGATTGAGAAAGCAGTTAATCCAGGGCTTTAAGAGGCATTGGGTATAAAAACAAGGAAATTATGGCTTTCCTTTTGTATAACACTGGTTCAACCTCAACTAGATTATAATGTCCAATTCTGAGCACTGCACTTTAAGAAGGATGTAAAGCTTTAGAATGGGTGTGGAAAAGACTTACAATGATGCTTCAGGATGAGGGACTTGAGATGCATGATAGATTTGCAAAGCTGGGACTGTGTTCCTTGGAGAAAAAGTTGAGATTTAATGGGGGTGCTCAAAATCAGAAGGGGTCTGGCAGAGTAGATGGGGGACAGGATCAAGAACCAGTGGACAATTTAAGGTGATTGGCAAAAACCAGAGGCAACATGAGGAACTTTTTTTAATATACTGGCAGTGCATTCCAATCTTGTTCTGAGCAAGTTAATGTTTTATTCATTCGTGGGTTGTGGGTGTCATTGATTAGGTGAGCATTTGTTACCCAATCCCTACTTGCCCTTGAGGAGGTTGTGGCGAGCTATTGTCTTGAACTGCTGTAATCCATGTGATGCAGGTACATCCACAGTGCTATTATGAACTTCCAGGATTTTGACCCAGGAACAGTGATATGTTACCAAGTCAGGATGGCAAGTGGCTTGAAGGGAAACTTCCTGTGGTGGTGTTCCCATGCATATGATGCCCTTGTCCTTCTCAGTGGTAGCAGTTGTGGGTTTAGAAGGTGCTGCCTCAGGAGCCTTGGTGAGTTCCTGCAGTGCATCTTGTAGATGGTACACACTGCCACTGTACATTGGTGGTAGGAGTGGATGTTTGTGGATGGGATGCCAATCAAGCAGGCTGCTTTGTCCTGGATGGTGTTGAGCTTCTTAGTGGTGTGCACTCACCTAGGCAAGTGGAGAGTATTCCATCACATTCCTGATGTGTGCCCTGTAGATGGGACAGGCTTTGGGGAGTTTGGCAGTAAGTTATCGCTGCAGGACCCCTAGCCTCTGAACTCTTGTAGCTGCAGTATTTGTGGCTGGTCCAGTTCCATTTCTGGTGAATGGTAATTCCCAGGATGTTGGTGGGGGATTCAGTGATGGTAATGCCATTGAAGGTCATGGCGCAATGGTTAGATTCTCTTTTGTTGGAGATGGTCATTGCCTGGCACTTGTGTGGCATGAATGTTACTTGCCCTGTCAGCCCAAGCCTGGATATTGTCCAGGTCTTCTGCATTTGGACATGGACTGCTTCCGTATCTATGGAGTCACAAATTGTGCAACATTCAGCACCATCATAAGCGAACATCCCCACTTCTGACCTTTATGATGGAGGATGGCAATTGAAGCAGCTGAAGATGGTTGGGCTGAGGACACTACCCCGAGGAACTGCTGCAGTGTCCTGGAACAGAGATGATTGACTCCAACCCCAACCATCTCCTTTGTGCTAGGT
>NW_024470960.1:2500-10000 GCF_017639515.1 Carcharodon carcharias
CAGTCTCTCTCTCTCTCTCTCTCTGTCTCTCTCTCTCTCCCAGTCTCTCTCTCTCTCTCTCTGTCTCTCTCTCTCTCCCAGTCTCTCTCTCTCTCTCTCTGTCTCTCTCTCTCAGTCTCTCTCTCTCTCCCAGTCTCTCTCTCCCTCCTTCTCTATCTCAGTCACTCTCTCTCTCTCTCTCTCCCAGTCTCTCTCTCTCTCTCTCTCTCTCTCTCAGTCTCTCTCTCCCAGTCTCTCTCTCTCTCCCAGTCTCTCTCTGTTTCTCTCTCTCTCTCTCCACCCCAGTCTCTCTCTCTCTCTCAGTCTCTCTCTCTCTCCCAGTCTCTCTCTCTCTCTCAGTCTCTCTCTCTCTCTCTCTCTGTCTCTATCTCTCCCAGTCTCTCTCTCTCTCTCTCAGTCTCTCTCTCTCTCCCAGTCTCTCTCTCTCTCTCAGTCTCTCTCTCTCTCTCTCTGTCTCTCTCTCTCCCAGTCTCTCTCTCTCTCTCTCAGTCTCTCTCTCTCTCCCAGTCTCTCTCTCTCTCTCAGTCTCTCTCTCTCTCTCTCTGTCTCTCTCTCTCCCAGTCTCTCTCTCTCTCTCTCAGTCTCTCTCTCTCTCTCTCTCTCTCTCTGTCTCTCTCTCTCTCTCAGTCTCTCTCTCTCTCCCAGTCTCTCTCTCTCTCTCAGTCTCTCTCTCTCTCTCAGTCTCTCTCTCTCTCTCTCAGTCTCTCTCTCTCTCTCTCAGTCTCTCTCTCTCTCTCAGTCTCTCTCTCTCTCTCTCATTCTCTCTCTCTGTCTCTCTCCCTCCCAGTCTCTCTCTCTCTCTCTCAGTCTCTCTCTCTCTTTCAGTCTCTCTCTCTCTCTCAGTCTCTCTCTCTCTCAGTCTCTCTCTCTCCCAAGTCTCTCTCTCTCTCCCTGTCTCTCTCTCTCTCTCAGTCTCTCTCTCTCTCCCAGTCTCTCTCTCTCTCCCAGTCTCTCTCTCTCTCAGTCTCTCTCTCTCCCTCAGTCTCTCTCTCTCTCCCAGTCTCTCTCTCTCTCCCAGTCCTTCTCTCTCTCAGTCTCTCTCCCAGTCTCTCTCTCTCTCCCAGTCTCTCTCTCTCAGTCTCTCTCTCTCTCCCTGTCTCTCTCTCTGTCTCTCTTTCTCTCCCAGTCTCTCTCTCTCTCCCTGTCTCTCTCTCCCAGTCTCTCTCTCTCTTCCCAGTCTCTCTCTCTCTTCCCAGTCTCTCTCTCCCTTCCCAGTCTCTCTCTCTCTCTTCCCAGTCTCTCTCTCTCTGCCCTGTCTCTCTCTCTGCCCAGTCTCTCTCTCTCTGCCCAGTCTCTCTCTCTCAGTCTCTCTCTCTTCCCAGTCTCTCTCTCTCTGCCCAGTCTCTCTCTCTCTCTCTCAGTCTCTCTCTCTCTCCCAGTCTCTCTCTCTCCCTGTCTCTCTCTCTCCCTGTCTCTCTCTCTCTCTCTCTCAGTCTCTCTCTCTCTCCCTGTCTCTCTCTCCCAGTCTCTCTCTCTCCCTGTCTCTCTCTCTCAGTCTCTCTCTCTCTCCCAGTCTCTCTCTCTCTCCCTGTCTCTCTCTCTCTCCCTGTCTCTCTCTCCCAGTCTCTCTCTCTCCCAGTCTCTCTCCCAGTCTCTCTCTCTCTCCCTGTCTCTCTCTCTCTCCCTGTCTCTCTCTCCCAGTCTCTCTCTCTCCCAGTCTCTCTCTCTCAGTCTCTCTCTCTCTCCCAGTCTCTCTCTCTCTCCCTGTCTCTCTCTCTCTCTCTCAGTCTCTCTCTCTCTCCCAGTCTCTCTCTCTCCCTGTCTCTCTCTCTCCCTGTCTCTCTCTCTCTCTCTCTCAGTCTCTCTCTCTCTCTCAGTCTCTCTCTCTCCCAGTCTCTCTCTCTCTCCCTGTCTCTCTCTCTCTCAGTCTCTCTCTCTCTCCCAGTCTCTCTCTCTCTGTCTCTCTCTCTCTCTCTCTCTGTCTCTCTCTCTCTCCCTGTCTCTCTCTCTCCCTGTCTCTCTCTCTCTCTCTCTCAGTCTCTCTCTCTCTCAGTCTCTCTCTCTCCCAGTCTCTCTCTCTCTCCCTGTCTCTCTCTCTCTCAGTCTCTCTCTCTCTCCCAGTCTCTCTCTCTCTCCCAGTCTCTCTCTCTCTCAGTCTCTCTCTCTCCCTCAGTCTCTCTCTCTCTCCCAGTCTCTCTCTCTCTCCCAGTCTCTCTCTCCCAGTCTCTCTCTCTCTCAGTCTCTCTCCCTCTTTCTCCGAAAGGCCTCCTCTCTCTCTCTCTCTCCCAGGCTTATCACCCCCCACCTTGCCTACTTCATCTCTGCTGCAATCACCCCTGCTCTGCTCTGCTATTCCCGGGTCCATGAATTAACCCTTTCACCAACTCTCCCGCTCCTCCCAGAACTGAGGCCTACCTGAAGCGATCGGAGGGTGACCCCAAATCTCCAGGAAGGGGCACCTCAGATGAATGGGGACCTGTTTGCTCCTATTCATGTCAGCCTCAGTAACAATAAGGTCAACGATCTCCTGAATCCAAGTGGTGCCTCATGAGAGAGAGAGATAGAGAGAGAGAGAGTCAAACAATTCCCTGACATGTCAGACAGGCCTCACCAGCACACAATGACGCCAGTTCAGAGCAACAGTGTTCAGAATCTTATAGTGAGTCCTGGGGGCTCTGGTCCCTGTGTAGAAACAGGTAGGAGAGAGAGAGAGAGAGAGTCGATACAGGCCAGAAGATAACTACACTGACTATGGAAATGTGTGGGGTCCATTGGGATTGTGTCCGGTGGGAGTGAACGGGAAGGGGTTTGGGTCCATTGGGATTGTGTACAGTGGGAGTGGACGCGAAGGGGTTTGGGTCCATTGGGATTGTGTACAGGGGGAGCGAAGTGGATGGGAGCTGGGTCCATTGAGTTGGTATTATTTGGGGACTGGGCTCTTCCTGTGCACTCTCTGCTGTTCCCTACCTGCCTTTGGATACGTGACGATGACGATATCCTCCGGTCGAGCCTGGAAAGAGACCACGGCTTCCCAGTTCTCCGTGACTGGCTCCAAGAGTGGGATGCCATCCTGCAACTTGAGCTGTAAGCGTTTCAAGACGGCTGGCGACTCCTCGAGGGACATGGCGAAGCTGCGAGGAGGGAGAGAGGGTTTGGGGGGGGGAGACAACGAGGAGGGTTAGGGTTGGAGTAGAACCTCCTCGCCAGTTTGTCCGCAGGTTCTCTCAGTGCCGCGGGAGACCCCACAATTCTTTGTTTCAACTGTATCCGCCACTTGTCTGCCCATTTCTCCAGCCTGTCTGTGCCCCCTGAAGCCTGTTCCTACCCTCCTCGCTGGTCACAACCTTCCTGACGTTTGTATGACCTGACATGATGCTCTCGTATGCCCTGTCCATGTCATTCATTAAGCAAGAGTGGCCATCGTCCCAATACTGATCCACGGAGAAATCCAGTGTGTAACCCGCACCCTGCCCTGGCACTTATCTCACTCCAAAAGCATTCATCGCTATCCTGTGGGTCTCATACTCCTTCCAAAATTAATAGACACCCTTACCGTGCCATTAACCGCTTACTAAGGAAAGCCTATCGTGTGCCAACTTATTACGCGCCTTCTGAATGTTCATACACACAGCATCCACCGCACTAACTCTCGGTAACCTCCTCTGTGACAGACTTCTGACTGAAGTTTCCATCACAATGTTGAGTGCTGCTTTACACTTAAGAGTCCTCCAGATCACTTCCAGTTCTCTTCATGCTCGATTTAACTCAAGTGAATCTCTGTTTAAAACTAGAGGTTTGGGGGGGAAAGCGCCCAGAGAGAGGCACCTCTGACACTTAATGTTCACTGGTCCCAAACTCTGCTGCTCCCCCCGTGTCCGAACTCACACCGAGTCCCTCTCACCCCTCACCCCCTGTATCTCGCTGACCCACACTGGCTCCCGGTACGGCAACCCCTCCATTTTCACATTCACACCCTCGTTTTCAAATCCCCTCCAAGGACTTCACTACACCCTCCCTATCTCTGTAACCGCCAGCAGCCCCTACACCCCTCCATGTCTCTGTAACCTCTTCCAGCCCCTACAACCCTCCCTATCTCTGTAACCTCCTCCAGCCCCTACACCCCTCCCTATCTCTGTAACCTCCTCCAGCCCCTACACCCCTCCCTATCTCTGTAACCTCCTCCAGCCTCTACACCCCTCCCTATCTCTGTAACTTCCTCCAGCCCCTACACCACTCCCTATCTCTGGAACCTCCTCCAGCCCCTACATGCCTCCCTATCTCTATAACCTCCTACAGCCCCTACACCCCTCCCTATCTCTGGAACCTCCTCCAGCCCCTACAACCCTCCCTATCTCTATAAACCCTTCCAGCCCCTACAACCCTCCCTATCTCTGTAAACTCCTCCAGCCCCTACAACTCTCCGTATCTCTGTAACCTCCTCCAGCCCCTACAAATCTCCCTATCTCTGTAACCTCCTCCAGCCCCTACAACCCTCCCTATCTATGTAACCTCCTCCAGCCCCTACACCCCTCCCTATCTCTATAACCTGCTCCAGCCCCTACAACACACCCTAAATCTGAAACTTCCTCCAGCCCCTACAACCGTCCCTATCTCTGTAACCTCCTCCAGTCCCTACACCCCTCCCTATCTCTGTAACCTCCTCCAACCCCTACACCCCTCCTTATCTCTGTAACCTCCTACAGCCCCTACAACCCTGCTATCTCTGTAAAATCCTCCAGCCCCTACAACCCTCCCTATCTCTGTAACCTCCTCCAGCCCCTACACCCCTCCCTATTTCTGTAACCTCCTCCAGCCCCTACAACCCTGCTATCTCTGTAAAATCCTCCAGCCCCTACAACCCTCCCTATCTCTGTAACTTCTCCAGCCCCCTACACCCCTCCCTATCTCTGTAACCTCCTCCAGCCCCAACACCCCTCTCTATTTCTGTAACCTCCTCCAGCCCCTACAACCCTCCCTATCTCTGTAACCTCCTCCAGCCCCTACACCCCTCCCTATCTCTGTAACCTCCTCCAGCCCCTACAACCCTCCCTATCTCTGTAACCTCCTCCAGTCCCTACAACCCTCCCTATCTCTGTAACCTCCTCCAGCCCCTACACCCCTCCCTATTTCTGTAACCTCCTCCAGCCCCTACAACCCTCCCTATATCTGTAACCTCCTCCAGCCCCTACAACCCTCCCTATCTCTGTAAACTGCTCCAGCCCCTACAACCCTCCCTATCTCTGTAACCTCCTCCAGCCCCTACAATCCTCCCTATCTCTGTAACCTCCTCCAACCCCTACACCCCTCCCTATTTCTGTAACCTCCTCCGGTCCCTACAGCCCTCCCTATCTCTGTAACCTCCTCCAGCCCCTACAACCCTCCCTATCTCTGTAACCTCCTCCAGCCCTCACAACCCTCCCTATCTCTGTAACCTCCTCCAGCTCCTACAACCCTCCCTATCTCTGTAACCTCCTCCAGTCCCTACACCCGTCCCTATCTCTGTAACCTCCTCCAGCCCCCACAACCCTCCCTATCCCTGTAACCTCCTCCAGCCCCTACAACCCTCCCTATCTCTGTAAACCCTTCCAGCCCCTACAACCCTCCCTATCTATGTAACCTCCTCCAGCCCCTACACCCCTCCCTATCTCTATAACGTCCTCCAGCCCCTGCAACACACCCTAAATCTGGAACCTCCTCCAGCCACTACAACCCTCCCTATCTCTGTAACCTCCTCCAGCCCCTACAGCCCTCCCTACCTCTGTAACCTCCTCCAGCCCCTACAACCCTCCCTATCTCTGTAACCTCCTCCAGTCCCTACACCCCTCCCTATCTCTGGAACCTCCTCCAGCTCCTACACCCCTCCCTATCTCTGTAACCTCCTCCATTCACTACATTCCTCCCTATCTCTGTAACCTCCTCCAGCCCCTAAAACCCTCCCTATCTCTGTAACCTCCTCCAGTCCCTACAACCCTCCCTATCTCTGTAACCTCCTCCAACCCCTACACCCCTCCCTATTTCTGTAACCTCCTCCAGTCCCTACAACCCCTCCCTATCTCTGCAACCTCCTCCAGCCCCCTACACCCTCCCTATCTCTGTAACCTTCTCCAGCCCCTACAACCCTCCCTATCTCTGTAACCTCCTCCAGCCCCCACAACCCTCCCTATCTCTGTAACCTCCTCCGGCCCCTACAACCCTACTTATCTCTGTAACCTCCTCCAGCCCCTACACCCCTCCCTATCTCTGGAACCTCCTCCAGCTCCTACACCCCTCCCTATCTCTGTAACCTCCTCCAGTCACTACATTCCTCCCTATCTCTATAACCTCCTCCAGCCCCTACAACCCTCCCTATCTCTGTAACCTCCTCTAGCCCCTACAACCCTCCCTATCTCTGTAACCTCCTCCAGCCCTGCAACACACCCTAAATCTGGAACCTCCTCCAGCCCCTACAACCCTCCCTATCTCTGTAACCTCCTCCAGCCCCTTCAACCCTCCCTATCTCTGCAACCTCCTCCAGCCCCTACAACCCTCCCTATCTCTGTAACCTCCTCCAGCCCCTACAACCCTCCCTATCTCTGTAACCTCCTCCAGCCCCTACAACCCTCCCTATCTCTGTAAACTCCTCCAGCCCCTACAACCCTCCCTATCTCTGTAACCTCCTCCAGCCCCCTACAACCCTCCCAATCTCTGTAACCTCCTCCAACCCCTACAACCCTCCCTATCTCTGTAACCTCCTCCAGCCCCCTACACCCCTCCCTATCTCTGTAACCTCCTCCAGCCCCTACACCCCTCCCTATTTCTGTAACCTCCTCCAGCCCTACAACCCTCCCTATCTCTGTAACCTCCTCCAGCCCCTACAGCCCTCCCTATCTCTGTAACCTCCTCCAACCCCTACACCCCTCCCTATTTCTGTAACCTCCTCCAGTCCCTACAACCCCTCCCTATCTCTGTAACCTCCTCCAGCCCCCTACACCCTCCCTATCTCTGTAACCTCCTCCAGCCCCTACACCCCTCCCCTATCTCTGTAACCTCCTCCAGCCCCTGCAACACACCCTAAATCTGGAACCTCCTCCAGCCCCTACAACCCTCCCTATCTCTGTAACCTCCTCCAGCCCCTTCAACCCTCCCTATCTCTGTAACCTCCTCCAGTCCCTACAACCCTCCCTATCTCTGTAACCTCCTCCAGCCCCTACAACCCTCCCTATCTCTGTAACCTCCTCCAGCCCCTACAACCCCTCCCTATCTCTGCAACCTCCTCCAGCCCCCTACACCCCTCCCTATCTCTGTAACCTTCTCCAGCCCCTACAACCCTCCCTATCTCTGTAACCTCCTCCAGCCCCCACAACCCTCCCTATCTCTGTAACCTCCTCCGGCCCCTACAACCCTACTTATCTCTGTAACCTCCTCCAGCCCCTACACCCCTCCCTATCTCTGGAACCTCCTCCAGCTCCTACACCCCTCCCTATCTCTGTAACCTCCTCCAGTCACTACATTCCTCCCTATCTCTATAACCTCCTCCAGCCCCTACAACCCTCCCTATCTCTGTAACCTCCTCTAGCCCCT
>NW_024470960.1:17500-20000 GCF_017639515.1 Carcharodon carcharias
CTCTCAGTCCCCTCTCTCTCTCAGGGAGATATCTGTACACTGACTGGTGTCTCTCAGTCCCCTCTCTCTCGCAGGGAGATATCTGTACACTGACTGGTGTCTCTCAGTCCCCTCTCTCTCAGGGAGATATCTGTACACTGACTGGTGTCTCTCAGTCCCACTCTCTCTCAGGGAGATATCTGTACACTGACTGGTGTCTCTCAGTCCCCTCTCTCTCGCAGGGAGATATCTGTACACTGACTGGTGTCTCTCAGTCCCTCTCTCTCTCAGGGAGATATCTGTACTCTGACTGGTGTCTCTCAGTCCCCTCTCTCTCTCTCAGGGAGATATCTGTACACTGACTGGTGTCTCTCAGTCCCCTCTCTCTCTCAGGGAGATATCTGTACACTGACTGGTGTCTCTCAGTCCCTCCCTCTCAGCGAGATATCTGTACACTGACTGGTGTCTCTCAGTCCCCCTCTCTCTCTCTCAGGGAGATATCTGTACACTGACTGGTGTCTCTCAGTCCCCCTCTCTCTCTCTCAGGGAGATATCTGTACACTGACTGGTGTCTCTCAGTCCCCTCTCTCTCTCAGGGAGATATCTGTACACTGACTGGTGTCTCTCAGTCCCCCTCTCTCTCTCTCAGGGAGATATCTGTACACTGACTGGTGTCTCTCAGTCCCCTCTCTCTCTCAGGGAGATATCTGTACACTGACTGGTGTCTCTCAGTCCCTCTCTCTCAGGGAGATATCTGTACACTGACTGGTGTCTCTCAGTCCCTCCCTCTCAGCGAGATATCTGTACACTGACTGGTGTCTCTCAGTCCCTCCCTCTCAGCGAGATATCTGTACACTGACTGGTGTCTCTCAGTCCCTCTCTCTCAGGGAGATATCTGTACACTGACTGGTGTCTCAGTCCCCTCTCTCTCTCAGGGAGATATCTGTACACTGACTGGTGTCTCTCAGTCTCCTCTCTCTCAGGGAGATATCTGTACACTGACTGGTGTCTCTCAGTCCCTCCCTCTCAGGGAGATATCTGTACACTGACTGGTGTCTCTCAGTCCCTCCCTCTCAGCGAGATATCTGTACACTGACTGGTGTCTCTCAGTCCCTCCCTCTCAGCGAGATATCTGTACACTGACTGGTGTCTGTCAGTCCCTCTCTCTCAGGGAGATATCTGTACACTGACTGGTGTCTCTCAGTCCCCTCTCTCTCTCAGGGAGATATCTGTACACTGACTGGTGTCTCTCAGTCCCTCTCTCTCTCTCAGGGAGATATCTGTACACTGACTGGTGTCTCTCAGTCCCCTCTCTCTCTCTCAGGGAGATATCTGTACACTGACTGGTGTCTCAGTCCCCTCTCTCTCTCAGGGAGATATCTGTACACTGACTGGTGTCTCTCAGTCCCCCTCTCTCTCTCTCAGGGAGATATCTGTACACTGACTGGTGTCTCTCAGTCCCTCTCTCTCTCTCAGGGAGATATCTGTACACTGACTGGTGTCTCTCAGTCCCTCTCTCTCTCTCAGGGAGATATCTGTACACTGACTGGTGTCTCTCAGTCCCTCTCTCTCAGGGAGATATCTGTACACTGACTGGTGTCTCTCAGTCCCCGCTCACTCTCAGGGAGATATCTGTACACTGACTGGTGTCTCTCAGTCCCTCTCTCTCTCAGGGAGATATCTGTACACTGACTGGTGTCTCTCAGTCTCCTCTCTCTCTCAGAGAGATATCTGTACACTGACTGGTGTCTCTCAGTCCCCTCTCTCTCAGGGAGATATCTGTACACTGACTGGTGTCTCTCAGTCCCTCTCTCTCTCTCAGGGAGATATCTGTACACTGACTGGTGTCTCTCAGTCCCCCTCTCTCTCAGGGAGATATCTGTACACTGACTGGTGTCTCTCAGTCCCTCTCTCTCTCTCAGGGAGATATCTGTACACTGACTGGTGTCTCTCAGTCCCCTCTCTCTCAGGGAGATATCTGTACACTGACTGGTGTCTCTCAGCCCCTCTCTCTCTCAGGGAGATATCTGTACACTGACTGGTGTCTCAGTCCCCTCTCTCTCTCAGGGAGATATCTGTACACTGACTGGTGTCTCTCAGTCTCCCTCTCTCAGGGAGATATCTGTACACTGACTGGTGTCTCTCAGTCCCTCCCTCTCAGGGAGATATCTGTACACTGACTGGTGTCTCTCAGTCCCTCCCTCTCAGCGAGATATCTGTACACTGACTGGTGTCTCTCAGTCCCTCCCTCTCAGCGAGATATCTGTACACTGACTGGTGTCTGTCAGTCCCTCTCTCTCAGGGAGATATCTGTACACTGACTGGTGTCTCAGTCCCCTCTCTCTCTCAGGGAGATATCTGTACACTGACTGGTGTCTCTCAGTCCCCCTCTCTCTCTCTCAGGGAGATATCTGTACACTGACTGGTGTCTCTCAGTCCCTCCCTCTCAGCGAGATATCTGTACACTGACTGGTGTCTCTCAGTCCCTCTCTCTCTCTCTCAGGGAGATATCTGTACACTG
>NW_024470960.1:27500-30574 GCF_017639515.1 Carcharodon carcharias
GGCTGGAGGCTTTAGATCCTAGAATCCCTCCCCCTGTTTTACCAACAGCTTTCTCTCTCTTTATACACATTTTCCTCTTGGAATGCAGAATTACATTGCATCGCTACATGCCTTTGGGACATTACCTCTTCTAGCAATAAGACCCTTTCATAATGCGCACTTTATTAGTGATCCTTGGGAAAAGTAAACACACTGCTTCTGGGCTTCACCCGGTTAGGTGTAATATTTCACGCCCTCCCTTCATATCCAAGCTACACTAGCTTACTTAAAGAAGAATTGCCCCCCCCCCCATGTTTATCAAATTAACATTTCAAACCTACTTCTCTTCTGTACATCGAAGTCTCTGGAGCAGCTAACGTTAATCTAATTAAGACACACACTCACACACACCATTAAACTCTATTTTAAAATAATTTCCAATAACATTATCGACATTCTTATATCTTCTTGACACAAAGGGGTACATGGGGTTGAAGCAGCCAACAGGACAAGGTAGGTAGATAATAAAGGGATGACTCCAAATCTCAGCCACACGGACCACTTGCCGATGTCGGCTCACTGAGGTTTTCTACTCCTTGTTACTCGGGCTGAGAGTAAAAGGATAACTCCTGCGAATTTATCTGTGCCCCTGCTGCGTGACAGTCATATTCTGGGTTGGAATAACCTTCCTGACTTTTCATCAAAAGCAATTTCTGAGCCAAACCGTTTGCCTGGGTAGTTTCTCCCTGCCTGTCCGGATCCAGCAGCCCCTCGGAGAGACTCACCACAGAGGATGGCCAGAGCTGCCAGGTTTGGGCTGACAGGAACAGGACAGGGCCGGCCCACCCTTTCCGTCTCCTGGTGACTGATAGAGGAGAACAGGCTGTTCAACTAGGGTGGGGGGAGACAGGAGGCTGTTCGACCAGGGTGGGGGGAGAGAGGAGGCTGTTCGACCAGGGTGGGGGGAGAGAGGAGGCTGTTCGACCAGGGTGGGGGGGTAAGAGGAGGCTGTTCGACCAGGGTGGGGGGAGAGAGGAGGCTGTTCGACCAGGGTGGGGGGAGAGAGGAGGCTGTTCGACCGGGGTGGGGGGAGAGAGGAGGCTGTTCGACCGGGGTGGGGGTAGAGAGGAGGCTGTTCGACTGGGGTGGGGGGAGAGAGGAGGCTGTTCGACCGGGGGTGGGGGGGAGAGGAGGCTGTTCGACCGGGGTGGGGGGAGAGAGGAGGCTGTTCGACCGGGGTGGGGGTAGAGAGGAGGCTGTTCGACTGGGGTGGGGGGAGAGAGGAGGCTGTTCGACCGGGGTGGGGGGAGCGTGGAGGCTGTTCAACCTGGGTGGGGGGAGAGGAGGCTGTTCGACCGGGGTGGGGGGAGAGAGGAGGCTGTTCGACCAGGGTGGGGGGAGAGAGGAGGCTGTTCGACCGGGGTGGGGGGAGAGTGGAGGCTGTTCGACCAGGGTGGGGGGAGAGAGGAGGCTGTTCGTCTGGGGTTGGGGGAGCGGCTCCGCTTCGGGGAGGTGGGGAGGGGATGGAGAGAGAGTGTGAGATTGAAAGAGAGAAGGGGGGGGGGTGCGAATATGGTCAAACATGGTGGAAACATGGCCTCCCAGGTCAGTGACCAGACCCCACCCCCCAGTATCCCTCACTCACACTCTCCCCGACTTGCACTATCCCACTCTCCTACTCCCCGCCCGTTCTCCCTCTCTCCCCCCGCTCTCCCTCTCTCCCCCCCGCTCTCCCTCTCTCCCCTCCCCGCTCTCCCTCTCCTCACCCCCGCTCTCCCTCTCTCCCTCCCGCTCTCCTACTCCCAGCCCGTTCTCCCTCTCTCCCCCCGCTCTCCCTCTCTCCCCCTCCCGCTCTCCCTCTCCCCCTCCCGCTCTCCCTCTCTCCCCCTCCCGCTCTCCCTCTCTCCTCCTCTCGCTCTCCCTCTCTCCCCCCCGTTCTCCCTCTCTCCCTCCCGCTCTCCCTCTCTCCCCCCCGCTCTCCCTCTCTCCCCCCCGCTCTCCCTCTCCTCACCCGCTCTCCCTCTCTCCCTCCCGCTCTCCTACTCCCCGCCCGTTCTCCCTCTCTCCCCCCGCTCTCCCTCTCTCCCCCTCCCGCTCTCCCTCTCCCCCTCCCGCTCTCCCTCTCTCCCCCTCCCGCTCTCCCTCTCTCCTCCTCTCGCTCTCCCTCTCTCCCCCCCGCTCTCCCTCTCTCCCCCCCGCTCTCCCTCTCCTCACCCGCTCTCCCTCTCCCCCTCCCGCTCTCCCTCTCTCCCCCCCGCTCTCCCTCTCTCTCCCCCTCCCTCTCTCTCCCCCCCACCCGCTCTCCCTCTCTCCCCTACCGCTCTCCCTCTCTCCCCCCCGCTCTCCTCTCTCTCTCCCCCTCCCTCTCTCTCCCCCCCACCCGCTCTCCCTCTCTCCCCTACCGCTCTCCCTCTCTCCCCCCGCCCTCCCTCTCTCTCCCCCTCCCTCTCTCTCCCCCCCACCCGCTCTCCCTCTCTCCCCCCCGCTCTCCCTCTCTCCCTCCCGCTCTCCCTCTCTCCCTCCCGCTCTCCCTCTCTCCCCCTCTCGCTCTCCCTCTCTCCCCCTCTCGCTCTCCCTCTCTCCCCCCCGCTCTCCCTCTCTCCCCCCCGCTCTCCCTCTCCTCACCCGCTCTCCCCTCTCCCCCCTCCCCGCTCTCCCTCTCTCCCCCCCGCTCTCCCTCTCTCTCTCCCCCTCCCTCTCTCTCCCCCCCCACCCGCTCTCCCTCTCTCCCCTCCCGCTCTCCCTCTCTCCCCCCGCCCTCCCTCTCTCTCCCCCTCCCTCTCTCTCCCCCCCACCCGCTCTCCCTCTCTCCCCCCCGCTCTCCCTCTCTCCCTCCCGCTCTCCCTCTCCCCCTCCCGCTCTCCCTCTCTCCCCCCCGCTCTCCCTCTCCCCCTCCCACTCTCCCTCTCTCCCCCCCCGCTCTCCCTCTCTCTCCCCCTCCCTCTCTCTCCCCCCCACCCGCTCTCCCTCTCTCCCCCCCGCTCTCCCTCTCTCCCTCCCGCTCTCCCTCTCCCCCTCCCGCTCTCCCTCTCTCCCTCCCGCTCTCCCTCTCCCCCTCCCACTGTCCCTCCCCCCACCCGCTCTCCCTCTCCCCC
>NW_024470961.1:7500-30354 GCF_017639515.1 Carcharodon carcharias
TGGTCTCGCAGCTCCTTCAACCAGCGCTCCACGTTCTCATAGGTCAGGTGCTTGGCAATGTCATATACCAGGAGCGCTCCTACTGCCCCTCGGTAATACCTACAGGCAGACACGTAGGTACTTAACAGGGGCTAAGGCCCATTCCCCTCCCCAACCCTGCACCACCCCTCCCCACCCACCCCACCCCGCACCACCCCTCCCCCGCTCCCACCACCCCTCCCCCACCCACCCCACCCCCACACCATTCCATTCTATCCAGCCCATAAAGGAGACTGGTTTTCTTCGGATTCGTTCATGGGGGCTGTGGGGGTCACTGGCTAGGCCAGCGGAGGGGCATTTTTAAGCGCCAGCCTCATGGCTGTGGGTCTGGAGTCACGTGTAGGCCAGACCAGGTCAGGACGGCGTTAGTGAATTTTACAACCCATCTGCCGGGGTGGGATTCGAATCCGGGTCCCCACAGCCTAACCCCTGGGTCTCTGGTTTACTAGCCCAGTGACGATACCGCAATGACCCACTCCCCATTGCCAAGATCCCAAAGTCCCTGTAAAAACACAAGACATTGTTACCTCAGATTCACTCGTATGGTTCTCTTTGCAAACCCTCCTCTTCCAGAAGAAATTTGGACTGTCCCCATCGTGAACTACTCCCCCCCCCCAGAAGAAATTTGGACTGTCCCCATCGTGAACTACCCCACCTCCAGAAGAAATTTGGACTGTCCCCATCATGAAGTACCCACCCCCCACCCCCAGGAAGAAATTTGGACTGTCCCCTTAGTGAACTACACCCCCCCCTCCCCACCAGAAGAAATTTGGACTGTCCCTATCATGAACTACACCCCCCCCCCCCCAGAAGAAATTTGGACTGTCCCCATCGTGAACTACACCACCCCTCACCACAGAAGAAATTTGGACTGTCCCCATCGTGAACTATACCCTCCCCCCCCGAAGAAATTTGGACTGTCCCCATCGTGAACTACACCCCCCCCACCCCAGAAGAAACTTGGACTGTCCCCATCGTGAACTACACTCCCCCCCACCCCCAGAAGAAACTTGGACTGTCCCCACCGTGAACTACACCCCCCCCACCCCCAGAAGAAATTTGGACTGTCCCCATCCGTGAACTACACTCCCCCCCACCCCCAGAAGAAATTTGGACTGTCCCCACCGTGAACTACACCCCCCCACCCCAGAAGAAATTTGGACTGTCCCCATCGTGAACTACACTCCCCCCCACCCCCAGAAGAAATTTGGACTGTCCCCACCGTGAACTACACCCCCCCACCCAGAAGAAATTTGGACTGTCCCCATCGTGAACTACACTCCCCCCCACCCAGAAGAAATTTGGACTGTCCCCATCGTGAACTACACTCCCCCCCCCATCCACCAGACGAAATTTGGACCGTCCCCATCGTGAGCCCTCCCCACCTCAAAAGGAACTCAGTCTGTTCCCCTCGGACACCATTCCCAATCTGGAATACATTTAGTATTAGTCGCTTAATAGTTACAGAAGTTGAATCTTGCTGAAGGGAGACAGTCTGTCAAAGATTCTCCTCTGGCACTCATCAGGACAGATGCAAGAATGCCAAATTTCAGAGGAAGCAACAATTTATACTGCTCGAGAAACGGGTGCTGATTGGCTGGAAGGTCAACTCCGATTGGTCGAAACACTGCCATGGAAAATGCGCCGGGGGGGGGGGGGGGGGGGGGGGCTATCGTGCCCCACTTCTGCTTAATTCAAACAAACAAACAAAAGGCCCCAACACATGTTCCTTTTGCTTAGAAAGGACAGGACCCTGCGGATGAATACACCCGCAGCTTCTAGCACGTATAAGTGAGCCACGTTGGGAACCCGGCCGATAATCTTAAGTTGGTCCGTTAGTGTGATGCTTGGCGCACTCAGGAGTGAGCAGCAGGTGCTGGGCCAAACCGTGGGACTCGCATCCAAACGTCAGGCATCCTTTTTTGAGAGCAAGGGGTGGCCAAGTATGGTCAGTACCCTGACTGTGGGGGGGGCGGTGGTGGGGGCGTGCTGTTGGATACGATCCACCAGTGACTGGGACACCCCTGACACAGCACCAGGACGGTCCTCAATACCCTCATGCACTCGAGTCCCCACGGCAACACCTCGACCAGAGTCGCCTTGCCGATCTATCGGCACCCTTGTCCGATCCGGTACAAACCGGTGCTTTCCACCCTCACACCCCCCACCCCACCACCCCCCACAAAATTTGACATTCTTGCTTCTTGCAGGACGAAGGAGTTCGAACAGAATTAGCCCTTTTTATATCGTGCTCTAGCAACCGCCTGTTTCGAGGGCTGGTCTTCAGAAGATGAGTCTGCCTTAAACTAGGCAGGAGAGAGAGAGAGACAGACAAAAAAAAAGGGTATTTTACAATTGGCGACACCCCCTGCGCTCTCTCAAACAGGAACCACAGCCCCAATTATCTGGGCCAAGCCCTGCGCAGAAGCTAATCTGGGCAGAGTTTGCGCTGCTGAATATTTACCTGCCGCACCCAGTGTCAGCGCTGCCCTTGGACAGGGAATCAGTGCCCCGGGGCTGGGAGTACAATGGAGTCCCTCTGCAGGGTGACGCTCCCTCTCCTTCCCCCTGGTGGAGCAGTTTGCAGGGATGTTTGGGTGTGAGTCAGTCAGCCGGCCGGCCAGCAAAGCAGAGGCACAACTTGGCTCTGATGCCGCGGTAATAAAGACCTGGGAGGGGCAGATAGCCGCTCGATAACAGACGGCACAGCTCAACACCCACGCCCCGAAGGATATCACATTCCTGAACACACAGGAGGTCAATGGGACTCACTTTAACCCCCCCACCACCACCACCGGCGTTTACACAGACTTGCATTTGCCTAGCGCCCATCACCGGCTCAGGACGCGCACCCCCGCCCCCCAGCTTCCCACAACACTTCCAAATCCGAATCGCGGGTCACCGGTTGTGATGTCGGGGAACGCGGCAGCCAAATTGGCGCACAGCAAGATCCCGCCGGGCGGATCGACTTTTGCCGGGCAAGGGAGGAAAGCGAAGCTGAGGCCCCCGGCGGATCAGCCGGGAGTCCGGCCAATGGCAGAGCGGGATCGAGGGGCCCCACTCCTGCTCCGTGTGCTCGGATCTAACGGTGTCAGGATAATGGCCCAGAGCTCCGGTTTCCAGGGATGGTTTCAGGGAGCGTTATTGGGCCTCAAGACATTTCTCCAAACACCCCCTCCACCCTCCCACCTACCCCACCCCCTCCACCCTCCCCCCTACCCCCTCCCTCCACCCAACACCCAACCCCTCCACCCAACACCCAACCCCTCCACCCAACACCCAACCCCTCCACCCTCCCTCCACCCAACACCCAACACCCAACCCCTCCACCCAACACCCAACACCCAACCCCTCCACCCTCCCTCCACCCCACCCCCTCCACCCTCCCCCCTACCCCCTCCCTCCACCCAACACCCAACCCCTCCACCCAACACCCAACCCCTCCACCCTCCCTCCACCCAACACCCAACACCCAACCCCTCCACCCAACACCCAACACCCAACCCCTCCACCCTCCCTCCACCCCACCCCCTCCACCCAACCCCCACCCCCCCCTCCACCCCAAACCCCACCCTCTCCACCCAACCCCCACCCCCTCCCTCCACCCAACCCCCACCCCCTCCCTCCACCCAACACCCAGCCCCTCCCTCCACCCAACACCCAACCCCTCCCTCCACCCAACACCCAACCCCTCCCTCCACCCAACACCCAACCCCTCCACCCTCCCTCCAGCCCAAACCCTCACCTCCTCCACCCACCCCCTCCCTCCACCCCAACCCCCACCTCCTCCATCCAACCCCCTCCACCCAACACCCACCCCCTCTCCACCCCAACCCCTCCAGCCCAACCCTCCACCCACCCCCAACCCCTCCCTCCACCCGCAACCCCCACCCTCTTCCTCCACCTACCCACTCCCCACCCCCTCCCTCCAACCCCCACCCGCCACCCCCTCCCTCCACCCCAACCCCCACCCCCTCCCTCCACCCCAACCCCCACCCCCTCCCTCCACCCCAACCCCCTCCCCTTCCTTCCACCCCCAACCCCCTCCCCCTACCCCCTCCCTCCACCCCCAACCCCCTCCCTCCACCCCCAACCCCCAACCCCCTCCCTCCACCCCCAACCCCCTCCCTCCACCCCCAACCCCCTCCCTCCATCCATCCATCCATCCCAACCCCCACCCCCTCCAACAGTAGACCACAAGGGCAGACAGAGGCCTGGGATTTAGTGTCTCATCCTGAAAGGCCGACCCTACCCCCACACCCCCCCACCCACAGCGCCAACCCTCCAAATCTGGGAATATAAAGTGAGTGACGGTAACCATGACGACCATCATGGATTGTCATAAAAAACCCCACCTGGGTCACTAATGCCCCCTTTAGGGAGGGAAATCTGCCCCCCTTACCCGGTCTGGCCTACACGTGACTCCAGACCCCACAGCCCACGGGGTCGACTCTTAAACTGAACCCCTCCCCCCCCCCCCACCCACCCCCACCCCCGTGAAATTGCCGAGCGAGACCCTCAGTTCCAGGGGGCAATTAGGGACGGGCAACAAACGCTGGTCTCGCCCGAGACCCCCACATCCCCGTGAAAGAACGAAGGGGTTGAGAGGCCTGGAGTCTGACGTTGGCCGACTTCCTTAAAATAAAAAGAGGGACATTTAGCCAACCAAACATGGTTGAAGAGCTGTTGCCGGGGCAAGCGAACGTGGGACTGACAGAGGCAGGAGGCAGCACAGCCGCGATGGGACGGAGAGCGGCGGCGCAGGCTTGGGGCCTACTCCCCGGCGAGGACGTGCACTCACGCGGACGTGATGGCTCGGTAGCGCTCCTGCCCAGCCGTGTCCCAGATCTGGGCCTTCACGGTCTTGTTCTCCACTCGGATGCTCCTCGTGGCAAACTCCACTCCGATCGTGCTCTTGCTTTCCAGGTTAAACTCGTTGCGCGTGAAGCGGGACAAGAGGTTGCTCTTGCCCACGCCAGAATCGCCAATCAGCACGACTGAGGGAGGGAGGGAGGGAAGGAGGGAGGGAGGGAAGGAGGGAGGGAAGGAGGGAGAGAGAAAGAGAGAGACGGGTGTGAGAATCAGAGAGATAGAGAGAAATAAAAAACAACCACCACAAACCACAATGTCAAGCTTCCAAAATGGCCAAGGCTTACAGGGGTGCATTATGGGATTCTTAGATGCCCCCCCCCACCACCCCCCCCACACACACGCACACAACCCCCGTGCCTCAAGCGGCTTGCACTTTCACCTCTGGGTCACACAGTCAAGGGTTCAAGCCCCACAACCTAGGCCGACAGCCCCAGGGAGTGCCGCACTGCCAGGCGTGACGTCAAGCCTGAGGCCTGTCCGCCCTCCTTCTCCTCCCCCCCCACCCCCCCGGCCTCCGAGGTAGGTGTAAAAATTCCGTTGCCCGGTATTGGAATTTCCCTGGTGTCCTGGGTCCCGCTTATCCACCCTCCCCCACCACCCCCCCCCACCCCCACCCCAGTCAGCATCGTTAAAACAGATCGTCTGCTCGTGGGATCTTGCTGTACACTAACTCACTCCCACATTACAACAGGGGCTGCGCTTCCGAAGTACTTCACCGGCTGTGAAGCACCTCGAGGCGTCCTGAGGATGAGAAAGGCACTAAAGAAATGCAAGTCTCTCTCTCTCGGCGCGGAGGGAGATTGACCCCAGAATGGGACCAGGGATGAGGAGACTTCAGTCCGTGTGGAGAGGCTGGAGAAGCCGGGATTGTTCTCCTTAGAGCGGAGAAGGCTAAGGGGGAGATTGAATCGAGGCGTTCGGAATCAGGAAGGAGATTGCGATCGAGTATGGGATCGGGAAAAGGGACTTGGCTCTTCAGGCCAAGGCAGAATATTCGAGAGAGGTGCGATCCTTTAGGGTGGAGGTCACTGCTCCTTCCCCAAAACCTGTCCTGTTAACCCTCAACTCTCCACACACCCAGGGGGTAGCTCGAGAAGGCACTTCAGAGCCACCTCCAGCTCAAGTCTAGGCCCCAGGAGTTCCTAACTCCCACTGGCCTACAGTCATCAGCTAGGCCCAGGCTTGAGCAGGGGAGGGCCTGTCCTTGAAGGGAAGGAAGGTTGGAAAATCAGCTGAGCTGACCCACGTGCCTTACATCGGCCATTAAAACAGCCCCTTATCTCAAACTTAAACTCCAGCTTTGCACGGCACACACCTCACAGGCTGAACAGGTCACACCAGGCCTTAGAACACAAACATGCACGCACACACGGGAGAGAGAGGCAGAATTGCATTGCTGTAGTGCCTTTCACCACCTCTGGGCGTCCCACAGCGCTTCCCAGCCAATGAAGCCCTTCCGTTCTATTTGGAAGCGCTGAGATGTGGGATAACGCGGTAACCAATTTGTGCACAGGAAGCTCCCACAACCAGCAGGAGGTTTCGGTTTAGGACTTCCCCGACAGCGCAGCACTCCCTCACCGCCACCAACCCACCCCACCCCCCCCCCACCCCCCACCCACCCAGGAGTGTCGGCCTGGATTACAGGCCCAAGGCTGAGAGGAGGCGTGAACACACGAGCTTCGGGCTCAGAGGGGAGTGTGCGGCCCATTGAGCCCACGGCCCATAGACCTAACCACTCAGGCCAGTCTACAGGCCCGTCAGGAGGAGGAGGGATTCTCACTGCCTCACTGACCGGAAAGGCACCATCAGCAAATAGCCTGGGTGCTATCTACCTCCAGCACAGGGCCTAGCAGCAGACAAGGCCCACGGCTGTACATCTCAGTGTCAGCTACGTACATGGAGCAGCACACGTGGAGGGGCTGGAGGAGGTTACAGAGGTAGGGAGGGTTGTAGGGGTTGGAGGAGGTTACAGCGATAGGGAGGGTTGTAGGGGCTGGAGGAGGTTACTGAGATAGGGAGGGGTGTAGGGGCTGGAGGAGGTTACAGAGATAGGGAGGGGTGTAGGGGCTGGAGGAGGTTACAGAGATAGGGAGGGGTGTAGGGGCTGGAGGAGGTTACAGAGATAGGGAGGGGTGCAGGGGCTGGAGGAGGAGGTTAGAGAGATAGGGAGGGGTGTAGGGGCTGGAGGAGGAGGAGACAGAGATAGGGAGGGGTGGAGGGTCTGGAGGAGGAGGAGACAGAGATAGGGAGGGGTGGAGGGTCTGAAGGAGGAGGAGACAGGGATAGGGAGGGGTGGAGGGTCTGGAGGAGGAGACGACAGAGATAGGGAGGGGTGGAGGGTCTGGAAGAGGAGGAGACAGAGATAGGGAGGGGTGGAGGGTCTGAAGGAGGAGGAGACAGAGATAGGGAGGGGTGGAGGGTCTGGAGGAGGAGGAGACAGAGATAGGGAGGGGTGGAAGGTCTGGAGGAGGAGGAGACAGATAGGGAGGGGTGAAGGGTCTGGAGGAGGAGGAGACAGAGATAGGGAGGGCACTAATTCTAAAACCGACGTGTTGCTTGACTGGGAGTCCGTGTCGGTCGGCACAAGGTGTTGGGAATGTGCGACTGGGAGAGAGTTGGGATACGGGGTGAGCGGAGTTTTGGATGGGGTAAGGGGGGTGGTGGGGGGAGGGTGCGGGCAGCAGGGTGAGGGAACGGCGTCCGGAGGTAACAAAGCCAGGAACGGTGGTCTCAGCGATGAACGTCCGTGTGGGAATCAAAGACCTGGTGAGACAGACAGCCTGCGCTCTGTAATGCCTGGGAGTCCTGGGAAGGGAGGGGCAGGAAGGTGTGTGTGTGTGTGTGTGTGTGTGTGGAGGGGGGAGGGAGGCGGTGTTGGGAATGAAAGCTTCAGTTACATCAACGCCAAAGCAGGCTTCAGTTTCACAACCGGGGTGAGTGTCTCAAACTGGGAAAGGACACCTCACTCACCACAAATTGCACTCCAGGCAGCCCAGCACCCTGTCCCATTCATTCCTCAACATGTGGGTGTCACTGGCTGGGCTGGCCCAGCATTTATTCCCCATTCCTCATTGCCCCTTGAGGAGGTGGTGGCCTCGCCCTTAATCGGAGTTCTGGGCCCATTTCAGCAGGGGGTGGGGCGGGGGGGGGTGGGGGTGGGGGCAGTTTTAAGAGGCGACCACGTGGGCTGTGGGGTCTGGAGTCACGTGTAGGCCAGACCGGGTAAGGAGGGCAGATTTCCCTCCCTAAAAAGGGGCACGAGTGACCCAGATGGGGGTTTATACACCAACCGACATCTTCACGGCCAATTCTACTCAGCGTTTTTGTCTAAAGTAGAAAGAAAACCGGATTTAAAATTCCCAACCTTCCTTCGCTGGGATTTGAGTCCATGTTCACCAACCCCACCCCCCCATCCCCCCCCACCCCACCCCTCCACCCCGCCGTGACATGGTTCCCACGTCAGGGGCTCGGGACCCCATCCTAGAGACTCGAGCCCCACGATCCAGGCTGACACTCCCGGTGACAGCACCCAGGGGGCACCATCCAGCCAGGGACCCCCGTCTGCCCACCCCTCGGGGGAGGGGGCATGGAAAAGATCCCACGGCTGCTATGGGAAAGAGAGCAGACCTGTGTGTGTGTGTGTGTGTGTGTGTGTGTGTGTGTGTGTGTGTGTGGGGGGGGGGGGGGTAGTTCTCCCTGGTATCCTAGGGCCCAATATTTATCCCTCCACCATCATCACTGAAAAGCGGCAAATTCGTCTTGGGATCTTGCTGTGCACAAATTGGCTGCAGCCTTTCCGACACTTACAAGAGCGGCTGTACGCAACAAAAAAAAAACAAACCCCACACTTCATCGATTGCAGGTTCAGAGGTGATGAAAGGCAAGAGACACGCAAATCCGTCTTCCCTAAAACAGCCCCGGACTCTCGCTCGCTCCGAGTCCCACACCCCGAACAGTTTCCACTGCCCAACTCCTCCCTGCGAGGCCTAGCATCAACGGTGCTCCCCCCACAACCCTCCCTTCCCCCCTGGATCGACACCGCACCCCTCTTCCTTAGGAGGGAGTCCAGGACCAGCCCCCTCTTCACAACAAGAGTGTCTCTCCCTCTCCAACCCAGCAGCCCCCTCATTTCCCTCCCCTCCAATCCTCCTCAGCACTCCCTCCCTCCCTCCCTCCCAGTTTAAAGAGCTCCAGCGAGCTGACATTCTCCACCCCCCCCCACAACCCCGGAAGGTTTACGAGAATGGTTTCCAGGGGTGAGAAACTGCAGGTTGGAGAGGTTGGGCCTGTTCTCCTTGGAGAGAAGGCGGATCAGAGGAGGTTTGATAGAGATGTTCAAAATCATGAGGGGGCTGGACAGAGTCGATGGGGAGAAGCCGTTTCCGCTCGTAAAAGGATCAAGAACCAGAGGGCACAGATTCAAACCGATTTGCAAAAGCAGCAAGTGCGAGGTGAGTTCACAGCGAGTGGTTCGGGTCTGGAATGCGCTGCCTGCAAGTGAGGTGGAGGCAGGTTCAATTGAGGCTTTCAAGAGGACATTAGATGATTATTTGATTAGAAATGGTGCAAAGTTACAGGGTAAAGGCAGGGTAATGACACTGGGTCAAAATGCTCATTTGGAGAGCCAGTGCAGGCATGATGGGCCGAATGGCCTCCTTCTATGCCCTTAAGATTCCGTGAGACATCACACGAGAGGGTTTTAAAAACCAAACTCCGGCGCACTGGGGCTCAGCTCCAGTGGGAACCACCTTGTGCTCAGGCCCAACAGCAAGAGGTCAGGGCCTATAGTTTGTGCATGGAGCAGGCCAGAGCGAGCCCGAGACAAAGGGGCAGCAACACCGCGTTAATACCCCATGGCCTACTCTCCTCACCCACCCAATATCCTCCCTATCCCCCCCCCCCCCCCACAACATCTGCCAATACCCCATCACCCACCAACCCCACCCTGCCTTCCACCCAAAGTGTAATGGACAAGAGAGAGGTGAGGGGTGGGGAGAAGGGGTGAGGGGTGGGGAGAAGGGGTGAGGGGTGGGGAGAAGGGGTGAGGGGTGGGGAGAAGGGGTGAGGGGTGGGGAGAAGGGGTGAGGGGTGGGGGGAGGAGGTGGGGAGAAGGGGTGAGGGGTGGGGAGAAGGGGTGGGGAGAAGGGGTGAGGGGTGGGGAGAAGGGGTGGGGAGAAGGGGTGAGGGGTGGGGAGAAGGGGTGGGGAGAAGGGGTGAGGGGTGGGGAGAAGGGGTGGGGAGAAGGGGTGAGGGGTGGGGAGAAGGGGTGAGGGGTGGGGAGAAGGGGTGGGGAGAAGGGGTGGGGAGAAGGGGTGGGGAGAAGGGGTGGGGAGAAGGGGTGAGGGGTGGGGAGAAGGGGTGAGGGGTGGGGTGAGGGGTGGGGAGAAGGGGTGAGGGGTGGGGAGAAGGGGTGAGGGGTGGGGAGAAGGGGTGGGGAGAAGGGGTGAGGGGTGGGGAGAAGGGGTGAGGGGTGGGGAGAAGGGGTGAGGGGAGGAGGGGTGAGGGGTGGGGAGAAGGGGTGAGGGGTGGGGAGAAGGGGTGAGGGGTGGGGAGAAGGGGTGAGGGGTGGGGAGAAGGGGTGAGGGGAGGAGGTGAGGGGTGGGGAGGAGGGGTGGGGAGAAGGGGTGAGGGGTGGGGAGAAGGGGTGAGGGGTGGGGAGAAGGGGTGGGGAGAAGGGGTGAGGGGTGGGGAGAAGGGGTGAGGGGTGGGGAGAAGGGGTGGGAGAAGGGGTGAGGGGTGGGGAGAAGGGGTGAGGGGTGGGGAGAAGGGGTGAGGGGTGGGGAGAAGGGGTGAGGGGTGGGGAGAAGGGGTGAGGGGTGGGGAGAAGGGGTGGGGAGAAGGGGTGAGGGGTGGGGAGAAGGGGTGAGGGGTGGGGAGAAGGGGTGAGGGGTGGGGAGAAGGGGTGAGGGGTGGGGAGAAGGGGTGAGGGGTGGGGAGAAGGGGTGAGGGGTGGGGAGAAGGGGTGAGGGGAGGAGGTGAGGGGTGGGGAGGAGGGGTGAGGGGTGGAGGTGAGGGGTGGGGAGGAGGGGTGGGGAGAAGGGGTGAGGGGTGGGGAGAAGGGGTGAGGGGTGGGGAGAAGGGGTGAGGGGTGGGGAGAAGGGGTGAGGGGTGGGGAGAAGGGGTGGGGAGAAGGGGTGAGGGGTGGGGAGAAGGGGTGGGGAGAAGGGGTGAGGGGTGGGGAGAAGGGGTGAGGGGTGGGGAGAAGGGGTGGGGAGAAGGGGTGGGGAGAAGGGGTGAGGGGTGGGGAGAAGGGGTGGGGAGAAGGGGTGAGGGGTGGGGAGAAGGGGTGGGGAGAAGGGGTGGGGAGAAGGGGTGGGGAGAAGGGGTGGGGAGAAGGGGTGAGGGGTGGGGAGAAGGGGTGGGGAGAAGGGGTGAGGGGTGGGGAGAAGGGGTGAGGGGTGGGGAGAAGGGGTGGGGAGAAGGGGTGAGGGGTGGGGAGAAGGGGTGAGGGGTGGGGAGAAGGGGTGGGGAGAAGGGGTGAGGGGTGGGGAGAAGGGGTGAGGAGTGGGGAGAAGGGGTGAGGGGTGGGGAGAAGGGGTGAGGGGTGGGGAGAAGGTGGGGTGAGCTTCAGTGGATCTGGACTAACAACAGCAGAGGAACCTGTTCCTGCTCTGACTCTCTCTCTCTCTGTGTCCTTAACCGCCTGCTCCCCGCTCCGCCTTCCATTCACTCCCTCCCTCCCTCACTCCCTCCCTCCCTCACTCACTCACTCCCTCACTCACACACACTCCCTCCCTCCCCGGGTCCCACACTTACTTTTAAACAGATAGTCATATTCATCCTCCTTGCTGCCCATGGCTGGAGTTCAGATTCTGTCGCAGGCGCGACTCCAACTTTCTCCCGACTTCAGTAAACCCGGCAGCTTCTCAACTCGGGAGGGGCTCCTGGGCCAATAGCAGGAAGAGGGCGGAGAGCAGGTTACAGAGAGACCAACCCGGGATAGAGAGAGAGAGACCAACCCGGGATAGAGAGAGAGAGAGAGACCAACCCGGGATAGAGAGAGAGAGAGAGAGAGACCAACCCGGGATAGAGAGAGAGAGACCAACCCGGGATAGAGAGAGAGAGAGAGAGACCAACCCGGGATAGAGAGAGAGAGAGAGAGACCAACCCGGGATAGAGAGAGAGAGAGAGAGAGAGACCAACCCGGGATAGAGAGAGAGAGAGAGACCAACCCGGGATAGAGAGAGACCAACCCGGGATAGAGAGAGAGAGAGACCAACCCGGGATAGAGAGAGAGAGAGAGACCAACCCGGGATAGAGAGAGAGAGAGAGAGACCAACCCGGGATAGAGAGAGAGAGAGAGACCAACCCGGGATAGAGAGAGAGAGAGAGAGAGACCAACCCGGGATAGAGAGAGACCAACCCGGGATAGAGAGAGAGAGAGAGAGAGACCAACCCGGGATAGAGAGAGAGAGAGAGAGACCAACCCGGGATAGAGAGAGAGAGAGAGAGAGACCAACCCGGGATAGAGAGAGACCAACCCGGGATAGAGAGAGAGAGAGAGAGAGAGACCAACCCGGGATAGAGAGAGACCAACCCGGGATAGAGAGAGAGAGAGAGAGAGACCAACCCGGGATAGAGAGAGAGAGACCAACCCGGGATAGAGAGAGAGAGACCAACCCGGGATAGATAGAGAGAGAGAGAGAGAGACCAACCCGGGATAGAGAGAGAGAGACCAACCCGGGATAGAGAGAGAGAGAGAGAGAGAGACCAACCCGGGATAGAGAGAGAGAGAGAGACCAACCCGGGATAGAGAGAGAGAGAGAGAGAGAGACCAACCCGGGATAGAGAGAGAGAGAGAGACCAACCCGGGATAGAGAGAGAGAGAGAGAGAGAGACCAACCCGGGATAGAGAGAGAGAGAGAGAGAGACCAACCCGGGATAGAGAGAGAGAGAGAGAGACCAACCCGGGATAGAGAGAGAGAGAGAGAGACCAACCCGGGATAGAGAGAGAGAGAGAGAGAGAGACCAACCCGGGATAGAGAGAGAGAGAGAGAGAGACCAACCCGGATAGAGAGAGAGAGAGAGAGGAGACCAACCCCGGGATAGAGAGAGAGAGAGAGAGAGACCAACCCGGGATAGAGAGAGAGAGAGAGGACCCAACCCGGGATAGAGAGAGAGAGAGAGACCAACCCGGGATAGAGAGAGAGAGAGAGAGAGACCAACCCGGGATAGAGAGAGACCAACCCGGGATAGAGAGAGAGAGAGAGAGAGAGAGACCAACCCGGGATAGAGAGAGAGAGAGAGACCAACCCGGGATAGAGAGAGAGAGAGAGACCAACCCGGGATAGAGAGAGAGAGAGAGAGAGACCAACCCGGGATAGAGAGAGACCAACCCGGGATAGAGAGAGAGAGAGAGAGAGAGACCAACCCGGGATAGAGAGAGACCAACCCGGGATAGAGAGAGAGAGAGAGAGAGAGACCAACCCGGGATAGAGAGAGAGAGACCAACCCGGGATAGATAGAGAGAGAGAGAGAGAGACCAACCCGGGATAGAGAGAGAGAGACCAACCCGGGATAGAGAGAGAGAGAGAGAGAGAGACCAACCCGGGATAGAGAGAGAGAGAGAGACCAACCCGGGATAGAGAGAGAGAGAGAGAGAGACCAACCCGGGATAGAGAGAGAGAGAGAGAGAGACCAACCCGGGATAGAGAGAGAGAGAGAGAGAGACCAACCCGGGATAGAGAGAGAGAGAGAGAGAGAGACCAACCCGGGATAGAGAGAGAGAGAGAGAGAGAGAGAGAGACCAACCCGGGATAGAGAGAGAGAGAGAGAGACCAACCCGGGATAGAGAGAGAGAGAGAGAGACCAACCCGGGATAGAGAGAGAGAGAGACCAACCCGGGATAGAGAGAGAGAGAGAGAGAGACCAACCCGGGATAGAGAGAGAGAGAGAGACCAACCCGGGATAGAGAGAGAGAGAGAGACCAACCCGGGATAGAGAGAGAGAGAGAGAGAGAGACCAACCCGGGATAGAGAGAGAGAGAGAGAGACCAACCCGGGATAGAGAGAGAGAGAGAGAGAGACCAACCCGGGATAGAGAGAGACCAACCCGGGATAGAGAGAGAGAGAGAGAGAGAGACCAACCCGGGATAGAGAGAGAGAGAGAGAGACAAACCCGGGATAGAGAGAGAGAGAGAGAGAGAGAGAGACCAACCCGGGATAGAGAGAGACCAACCCGGGATAGAGAGAGAGAGAGAGAGAGAGAGACCAACCCGGAATAGAGAGAGATCAACCCGGGATAGAGAGAGAGAGAGAGAGAGAGACCAACCCGGGATAGAGAGAGAGAGACCAACCCGGGATAGAGAGAGAGAGACCAACCCGGGATAGATAGAGAGAGAGAGAGAGAGACCAACCCGGGATAGAGAGAGAGAGACCAACCCGGGATAGAGAGAGAGAGAGAGAGAGACAAACCCGGGATAGAGAGAGAGAGAGAGACCAACCCGGGATAGAGAGAGAGAGAGAGAGAGAGACCAACCCGGGATAGAGAGAGAGAGAGAGAGAGACCAACCCGGGATAGAGAGAGAGAGAGAGAGACCAACCCGGGATAGAGAGAGAGAGAGAGAGACCAACCCGGAGATAGAGAGAGAGAGAGAGAGACAACCCGGGATAGAGAGAGAGAGAGAGAGAGACCAACCCGGGATAGAGAGCGAGAGAGAGAGAGACCAACCCGGGATAGAGAGAGAGAGAGAGAGGACCAACCCGGGAGACTAGAGAGAGAGAGAGAGAGAGACAACCCGGGATAGAGAGAGAAGAGAGAGGACCCAACCCGGGATAGAGAGAGAGAGAGAGAGAGAGACCAACCCGGGATAGAGAGAGACCAACCGGGATAGAGAGAGAGAGAGAGAGAGAGACCAACCCCGGGATAGAGAGAGAGAGAGGCCAACCCGGGATAGAGAGAGGAGAGAGAAGAGAGACCAACCCCGGATAGAGAGAGACCAACCCGGGATAGAGAGAGAGAGAGAGAAGAGAGACCAACCCGGGATAGAGAGAGAGACCAACCCGGGATAGAGAGAGAGGAGAGAGAGACCAACCCGGGATAGAGGGAGAGAGAGACCAACCCGGGATAGATAGGCGAGAGCGAGAGCGGACCAACCCGGGATAGAGAGAGAGAGAGACCAACCCGGGATAGAGAGAGAGAGAGACGGAGAGATACCAACCCGGGATAGAGAGAGAGAGAGAGACCAACCCGGGATAGAGAGAGAGAGAGAGAGACCAACCCGGGATAGAGGAGAGAGAGAGAGAGACCAACCCGGGATAGAGAGAGAGAGAGAGGAGACCAACCCGGGATAGAGAGGAGAGAGAGAGAGACCAACCCGGGATAGAGAGAGAGAGAGAGAGAGAGACCAACCCGGGATAGAGAGAGAGAGAGAGAGACCAACCCGGGATAGAGAGAGAGAGAGAGACCAACCCGGGATAGAGAGAGAGAGAGAGAGAGACCAACCCGGGATAGAGAGAGAGAGAGAGAGAGAGACCAACCCGGGATAGAGAGAGAGAGAGAGGACCAACCCGGGATAGAGAGAGAGAGAGAGATAGACCAACCCGGGATAGAGAGAGAGACCAACCCGGGATAGAGAGAGAGAGAGAGAGAGAGACCAACCCGGGATAGAGAGGAGAGAGAGAGGACCAACCCGGGATAGAGAGAGAGAGAGAGAGAGACCAACCGGGATAGAGAGAGAGAGAGAGAGAGAGACCAACCCGGGATAGAGAGAGAGAGAGAGAGAGACCAACCCGGGATAGAGAGAGAGAGAGAGAGAGAGAGACCAACCCGGGATAGAGAGAGAGAGAGAGAGACCAACCCGGGATAGAGAGAGAGAGAGAGAGAGAGAGACCAACCCGGGATAGAGAGAGAGAGAGAGAGACCAACCCGGGATAGAGAGAGAGAGAGAGAGAGACCAACCCGGGATAGAGAGAGAGAGAGAGACCAACCCGGGATAGAGAGAGAGACCAACCCAGGATAGACCAACCCGGGATAGAGAGAGAGAGAGAGACCAACCCAGGATAGAGAGAGAGAGAGAGAGACCAACCCGGGATAGAGAGAGAGACCAACCCAGGATAGACCAACCCGGGATAGAGAGAGAGACCAACCCAGGATAGAGAGAGAGAGAGACCAACCAGGGATAGAGAGAGAGAGAGAGACCAACCCGGGATAGAGAGAGAGACCAACCCAGGATAGACCAACCCGGGATAGAGAGAGAGAGAGAGAGAGAGACCAACCCGGGATAGAGAGAGAGAGACCAACCCGGGATAGAGAGAGAGAGAGAGAGAGAGAGAGACCAACCCGGGATAGAGAGAGAGAGAGAGACCAACCCGGGATAGAGATAGAGAGAGAGAGAGACCAACCCGGGATAGAGAGAGAGAGAGAGAGAGAGAGACCAACCCGGGATAGAGAGAGAGAGAGAGACCAACCCGGGATAGAGAGAGAGAGAGAGAGAGAGACCAACCCGGGATAGAGAGAGAGAGAGAGAGAGAGACCAGCCCGGGATAGAGAGAGAGAGAGAGAGAGACCAACCCGGGATAGAGAGAGAGAGAGAGAGAGAGAGACCAACCCGGGATAGAGAGAGAGAGAGAGAGAGACCAACCCGGGATAGAGAGAGAGACCAACCCAGGATAGACCAACCCGGGATAGAGAGAGAGACCAACCCGGGATAGAGAGAGAGAGAGACCAACCCGGGATAGAGAGAGAGAGAGACCAACCCGGGATAGAGAGAGAGAGAGAGACCAACCCGGGATAGAGAGAGAGACCAACCCAGGATAGACCAACCCGGGATAGAGAGAGAGACCAACCCAGGATAGACCAACCCGGGATAGAGAGAGAGACCAACCCGGGATAGAGAGAGAGACCAACCCGGGATAGAGAGAGAGACCAACCCTGGATAGACCAACCCGGGATAGAGAGAGAGAGACCAACCCGGGCTAGAGAGAGACCAACCCGGGATAGAGAGAGAGACCAACCCAGGATAGACCAACCCGGGATAGAGAGAGAGACCAATCCGGGATAGAGAGAGAGAGACCAACCCGGGATAGAGAGAGAGAGAGAGACCAACCCGGGATAGAGAGAGAGACCAACCCAGGATAGACCAACCCGGGATAGAGAGAGAGACCAACCCAGGATAGACCAACCCGGGATAGAGAGAGACCAACCCGGGATAGAGAGAGAGACCAACCCGGGATAGACCAACCCGGGATAGAGAGAGAGACCAACCCGGGATAGACCAACCCGGCAGAGAGAGAGACAAACCCGGGATAGACCAACCCGGGATAGGGAGAGAGACCAACGCGGGATAGAGAGAGAGAGACCAACGCGGGATAGAGAGAGAGAGACCAACCCGGGATAGAGAGAGAGACCAACCCGGGATAGACCAACCCGGGATAGAGAGAGAGACCAACCCGGGATAGACCAACCCGGGATAGAGAGAGAGACCATCCCGGGATAGACCAACCCGGGATAGAGAGAGAGACCAACCCGGGATAGACCAACCCGGGATAGAGAGAGAGACCAACCCGGGATAGAGAGAGAGAGAGACCAACCCGGGATAGAGAGCGAGACCAACCCGGGATAGACCAACCCTGGAGAGAGATCCATTAGAGCAGGAGAGAGAGAGACCAACCCGGGAGAGAGATCCATTAAAGCAGGAGAGAGAGAGACCAACCCGGGATAGACCAACCTTGGAGAGAGATCCATTAGAGCAGGAGAGAGAGAGACCAACCCGGGAGAGAGATCCATTAAAGCAGGAGAGAGAGAGACCAACCCGTGAGAGACCAACCTGGGAGCGACCAACCCCGGAGAGAGACCAACCCGGGAGAGAGATCTATCAGAGCAGGAGAGAGAGAGACCAACTCAGGATAGACCAACCCGGGAAAGAGATCCATCAGAGCAGGATAGAGAGAGACCAACCCCAGAGAGAGATCCATTAGAGCAGGATAGAGAGACACCAACCCGGGAGAGAGCAGGATAGAGACCAACCTGGGGTAGACCAACCCGGGAGAGAGATCCAACAGAACAGGATAGAGAGAGACCAACACAGGATAGACCCACCCGGGAGAGAGATCCATCAGAGCAGGATCGAGAGACCAACCCGGGAGAGACCAACCCCAGAGAGAGATCCATTAGAGCAGGATAGAGAGAGACCAACCCGGGAGAGAGCAGGATAGAGAGAGACCAACCCAGGATAGAGAGAGAGAGAGAGAGACCAACCCGGGATAGAGAGAGAGACCAACCCAGGATAGACCAACCCGGGATAGAGAGAGAGACCAACCCAGGATAGAGAGAGAGAGAGACCAACCAGGGATAGAGAGAGAGAGAGAGACCAACCCGGGATAGAGAGAGAGACCAACCCAGGATAGACCAACCCGGGATAGAGAGAGAGAGAGAGAGAGAGACCAACCCGGGATAGAGAGAGAGAGACCAACCCGGGATAGAGAGAGAGAGAGAGAGAGAGAGAGACCAACCCGGGATAGAGAGAGAGAGAGAGACCAACCCGGGATAGAGATAGAGAGAGAGAGAGACCAACCCGGGATAGAGAGAGAGAGAGAGAGAGAGAGACCAACCCGGGATAGAGAGAGAGAGAGAGACCAACCCGGGATAGAGAGAGAGAGAGAGAGAGAGACCAACCCGGGATAGAGAGAGAGAGAGAGAGAGAGACCAGCCCGGGATAGAGAGAGAGAGAGAGAGAGACCAACCCGGGATAGAGAGAGAGAGAGAGAGAGAGAGACCAACCCGGGATAGAGAGAGAGAGAGAGAGAGACCAACCCGGGATAGAGAGAGAGACCAACCCAGGATAGACCAACCCGGGATAGAGAGAGAGACCAACCCGGGATAGAGAGAGAGAGAGACCAACCCGGGATAGAGAGAGAGAGAGACCAACCCGGGATAGAGAGAGAGAGAGAGACCAACCCGGGATAGAGAGAGAGACCAACCCAGGATAGACCAACCCGGGATAGAGAGAGAGACCAACCCAGGATAGACCAACCCGGGATAGAGAGAGAGACCAACCCGGGATAGAGAGAGAGACCAACCCGGGATAGAGAGAGAGACCAACCCTGGATAGACCAACCCGGGATAGAGAGAGAGAGACCAACCCGGGCTAGAGAGAGACCAACCCGGGATAGAGAGAGAGACCAACCCAGGATAGACCAACCCGGGATAGAGAGAGAGACCAATCCGGGATAGAGAGAGAGAGACCAACCCGGGATAGAGAGAGAGAGAGAGACCAACCCGGGATAGAGAGAGAGACCAACCCAGGATAGACCAACCCGGGATAGAGAGAGAGACCAACCCAGGATAGACCAACCCGGGATAGAGAGAGACCAACCCGGGATAGAGAGAGAGACCAACCCGGGATAGACCAACCCGGGATAGAGAGAGAGACCAACCCGGGATAGACCAACCCGGCAGAGAGAGAGACAAACCCGGGATAGACCAACCCGGGATAGGGAGAGAGACCAACGCGGGATAGAGAGAGAGAGACCAACGCGGGATAGAGAGAGAGAGACCAACCCGGGATAGAGAGAGAGACCAACCCGGGATAGACCAACCCGGGATAGAGAGAGAGACCAACCCGGGATAGACCAACCCGGGATAGAGAGAGAGACCATCCCGGGATAGACCAACCCGGGATAGAGAGAGAGACCAACCCGGGATAGACCAACCCGGGATAGAGAGAGAGACCAACCCGGGATAGAGAGAGAGAGAGACCAACCCGGGATAGAGAGCGAGACCAACCCGGGATAGACCAACCCTGGAGAGAGATCCATTAGAGCAGGAGAGAGAGAGACCAACCCGGGAGAGAGATCCATTAAAGCAGGAGAGAGAGAGACCAACCCGGGATAGACCAACCTTGGAGAGAGATCCATTAGAGCAGGAGAGAGAGAGACCAACCCGGGAGAGAGATCCATTAAAGCAGGAGAGAGAGAGACCAACCCGTGAGAGACCAACCTGGGAGCGACCAACCCCGGAGAGAGACCAACCCGGGAGAGAGATCTATCAGAGCAGGAGAGAGAGAGACCAACTCAGGATAGACCAACCCGGGAAAGAGATCCATCAGAGCAGGATAGAGAGAGACCAACCCCAGAGAGAGATCCATTAGAGCAGGATAGAGAGACACCAACCCGGGAGAGAGCAGGATAGAGACCAACCTGGGGTAGACCAACCCGGGAGAGAGATCCAACAGAACAGGATAGAGAGAGACCAACACAGGATAGACCCACCCGGGAGAGAGATCCATCAGAGCAGGATCGAGAGACCAACCCGGGAGAGACCAACCCCAGAGAGAGATCCATTAGAGCAGGATAGAGAGAGACCAACCCGGGAGAGAGCAGGATAGAGAGAGACCAACCCTGGAGAGAGATCCATTAGAGCAGGATAGAGACCAACCCAGGATAGATTATCCCCGGAGAGGGATCCATCAGGGCAGGAGAGAGAGAGACCAACCCGGGAGAGAGATCCATTAGAGCAGGATAGAAAGAGACCAACCCGGGAGAGAGATCCATCAGAGCAAGAGAGATAGAGACCAACCCGGGAGAGAGATCCATTAGAACAGGATGGAGAGAGAACAACGTGGGAGAGAGATCCATTAGAGAAGGATAGGGAGAGACCAACCCGGGAGAGAGATCCATTAGAGCAGGATAGGGAGAGACCAACCCGGGAGAGAGATCCATTAGAGCAGGATAGGGAGAGACCAACCCAGGAGATAGATCCATCAGAACAGGATAGAGAGAGACCAACCCGGGATAGACCAACCCGGGAGATAGATCCATCAGAACAGGATAGAGAGAGACCAACCCGGCAGAGAGATCCATTGGAGCAGGATAGAGAGACACCAACCGGGGAGAGAGATCCATTAGAGCGAGAGAGAGAGAGACCAACCCGGGAAAGAGATCCATTAAAGCAGGAGTGAGAGAGAGACCAACCTGGGAGAGAGATCCATTCGAGCAGAATGCAGGGTGAAGCAGTTAACAAACATCCTCACTCTCAAAGATACAACCCTCCAGAGTTAGACTGCAACACTGATCCATCAGCTTTCCCAAACTATGTAAACCACTCCAGCTCCTACAGCACTCGCTGACTCTGTAACCTCCTCCAGCCCCTAAAGCACTCCCTATCTCTGTAACCTCCTCCAGCCCCAACACACTTCCCAATCTTTGTAACCTCTTACAGCCATTATTCCCATCCCTATCTCTATAATCTCCTCGAGCCCCTACACCCCTCCCCATCTCTGTAACCTCCTCCAGCCCCTACACCTCTCCCTATCTCTGTAACCTCCTCCAGCCCCTACATCCCCCCTATCTCTGTAACCTCCTCCAGCCCCTACACACCTCTCTATCTCTGTAACCTCCTTGAGCCCCTACACACCTCCCTATCTCTGTAACGTCCTCCAGCCCCTACACGCATCCCTATCTCTCTAACACACTTCACCCCAACACCCCTCCCTATCTCTGCCACCTCCCCCAGCCCATACACCCCTATCTCTGTAAACTCCTCCATCACCTACACACCTCCCTATCTCTCTAACCTTCTCCAGCACATAAACACCTCCCGATCTCTTTCACTTCCTCCAGCTCATACACCCCTCCCTATCACTGTCACCTCCTCCTGCCCCTACACCCCTATCTCTGTACCCTCCACCAGCCTCTACACCACTCCCGAACTCTGTAACCTCCTCCGGCCACTGCACCCCTCGCTATATCTGTCAACTCCTCCAGCCCCTACACCCCTCCCTATCTGTCTAGCATCCTCCAGCCGCTAAATCCCTACCCAGCTCTCTAAACTCCTCCAGCTCCTACACACCAACCTATCTCTGCAACCTCGTCCAGCCACTACGCCCCTCCCTATCTTTGTAACATCCACCAGCCCCTACAACCCTCCCTATCTCTGTAACCTCCTCCAGCCCCTACACCCCTCCCTATCTCTCTAACCTCCTCTAGTCACTACACCCCCTCCCTATCTCTGTCACCTGCTCCAGCCCCTACAACCCTCCTTATCTCCCTAACCGACTCCAGCTCCTACACCCCAACCGATCTCTGTCAACTCCTCCAGCCTTTACACCCCTCCCTATCTCTGTAACCACCTCCAGCCCCTACATCCCTCCCTATCTCTGTAACCTCCTCCAGTCCCTAGACCTCTCCCTATATCTGTAACCTCCTCCGGTCCCTACTCCCCTCCCTATCTCTGTTATCTCCTCCAGACACTGCCCCTCCCTATCTCTGTCAATTCATCCAGCCCCTACAGCCCTCCTTATCTCTAAACTTCTGCAGCCACTACACCCATTCCTATCTCTCTAACACCCAACAACCCCTACACCCCTCCCTATCTCTGTTACCTCCTCCAGCCCCTACACCTCTCCCTAACTCTGCAACCTCCTCCTGCCCCTACACCCCTCCCTATTTCTGTAACCTCCTCCAGCCCCTACACACCTCCCTATCTCTGTAACTTCCTCCATCCCCTAAACAATTCGCTATCTCTCTAACCTACTCCAGTACCTAAATCCCTCGATGTCTCTCTGACCTCGTCCAGCTCCTACACCGGAACCTAACTCTGTAACCTCGTCCAGCCCCTAAACCCCTCATTATCTCTGTAAATCCTCAAGACCCTACATCCATCCCTATCTCGGTAACCTGCTCCAGTAACTACACACCCTCCCTATCTCTGTAACCTCCTCCAGCCACTAAACCCCTCCCTATCTCTATATCCTCCTCCAGCCCCTACACCTCTTCCTATCTCTGTAACCTCCTCCAGCCCCTACACCCCTCACTAACTCTGCACCTCCTCCACCCCTACACCCCTCCCTATCTCTGTAACGTCCTCCAGCTCCTACACTCCACCCTATCTCTATAAACTCCTCCAGCCGCTATAACCCTCCCTATCTCTGTAACCACCTCCAATCAATACACTACCCCCTATCTCTGTCACCTCCTCCAGCCCCTACACCACTCCCTATCCCCG
>NW_024470962.1:7500-29686 GCF_017639515.1 Carcharodon carcharias
TCAGCACTGACCCTCCGACAGTGCGGCCCTCTCTCAGTACTGACCCTCCGACAGTGCGGCCCTCTCTCGATACTGACCCTCCGACAGTGCGGCGCTCCCTCGGTACTGACCTCCGACAGTGCGGCGCTCCCTCAGTATTGACCCTCTGACAGTGCGGCGCTCCCTCGGTACTGACCCTCTGACAGTGTGGCGCTCTCTCAGTACTGACCCTCCGACAGTGCGGCGCTCCCTCAGTACTGACCCTCTGACAGTGCGGCGCTCCCTCAGTACTGACCCTCTGACAGTGTGGCACTCTCTCAGTACTGACCCTCCGACAGTGCGGCGCTCCCTCGGTACTGACCCTCCGACAGTGCGGCACTCCCTCAGTACTGACCCTCCGACAGTGCGGCACTCCCTCAGTACTGACCCTCCGACAGTGCGGCACTCCCTCAGTACTGACCCTCCGACAGTGCGGCACTCCCTCAGTACTGACCCTCCGACAGTGCGGCACTCCCTCAGTACTGACCCTCCGACAGTGCGGCACTCCCTCAGTACTGACCCTCCGACAGTGCGGCACTCCCTCGGCGCCGACCCTCCGACAGTGCGGCGCTCCTTCAGCAAGGGGGATGAAACGAGGCGAGCGCAGGAAGTGTCATCGGCAGCACACGGGCTGAGCTCTTTGTCTCAGAGCTTGAGCTGAGGCTGGAGTCACTGAGGTACAAGCGGGAGGCAGAGAACCATGCGGACAGCGCGTTCAGAGGGGTGGTCACACCGCAAGTTAGGGACAAGCGGGTCCAACAAGCGACCAGGGGTCCTGCTCGCTGACCCGGTTTTCCATTCTTGATATCAGTGGGGGTTGGGGGGGTGGGTGTGATGGTTCCTTGGAGGAGGGGTAGCAAGAACCAAGCCTGAGGCACTGACGGGAGGCCCAGCTATACAGGAGGGGAGGAGGAGGAGTGGAAGGTCAGTACCGATAGGGGCTTCTTTAGTTCGGGGTCTGTCAACGTGACTCCAGGGTGGTTTGCGGCCTCCCTGGCGCTAGGATCGAGAATGTCACACAGCGGCTGCAGGACATTCTTGTGGGGGGAGGGCACACAGCCTGAGGTTGGGTCCACATTGCTACTAACAGCGCAGGTCAGAAGGGGGATGTAGCCCTGCAATCGGAATTTAGGGAGCCAGGTGGAAAATAAGCAAGCCGGACCTCTCCGCAATCTCCAGATTACTCCCAGCACCGTGTGCCAGTGAGTGCAGAAACAGGAAGATAAGACAGAGGAATGCGTGGCTGGAAATATGGCGCAGGAGGGGAGGGGTTTAGATTGCTGGGACACTGGGACTGGCTCTGGGGGAGATGGCGCCCGCACAAGCCGGACAGGTTGCCTCTGAACAGAGCCGGGAGAGAGCTCCTTGCGGGGTGTTTTGCTACTGCTGTTGGGAAGGGTTTAAACCAATTTGGCAGGGGTGTGGGAACCAGGAGAGAAATGTTAGAGAGGTATACCAGGGTGCTCGGTATGCTGGGAGAGGCATATAGCACTGAAATGGAGAGTAGTAAGTTAATAGATGGAGTCAGAGTAAGGGAGCCAGTAATGAAGCCTAACTTGTGTATGTGAACGCACGGAATATAGTTAATAAAATTGGGGAGTTGCAGGCACAGATTTTACGGTCCTTATGGGATTATGATGTTGTGGTGATAGCAGAGACCTGGCTTAAGGAAGGGCAGATCTGGGTGTTGGATATTCCTGGTTGCAAGGTGTTCAGAAAAGGTAGGAAAGGGAAACCAGGAGGAGGTGTGGCGTTTTTAGCTAAGGAGAGTACTGCAGCCCTGGAGAGAGAGGATGTGACAGAGGATTTGAGGGCAGAATCGATTTAGCCGGAGCTAAGGAATAAGGGGTGAAATTACATTGCTCGGTGTAATGTATCGACCACCAGCTGGTGGGAAGGACATAGAGGAACAAATCTGCAAAGAAATTACAGAAAGGTGTTAATGTCATTGGGTAATTATAATGGGGGACTTTAATTACCCTTATATAGACTGGGATAGTGGTAGTGTAAGGGGCAGTGAGGGACAAGCGTTCCTAGATTGTGTTCAGGAGAATTTCCTACAGCCGTATGTGTCCAGTCCAACCAAAAGGAGGCACTGCTAGGCCTGGTTCTTGGGAATGAGTTGGGCCAAGTAGATCAAGAGACAGTGGGGGAGCATTTAGGGAACAGTGATCTTTGTATCATAAGGTTTAGGATGACGGTGGGAGATGACATTGGTCAATCCAGAGTGAGAATAATCAACTGGCAGACAGCGGACTTCAATGGGGCAAGGACGGAGCTGGGCCGGATAGACTGGAACCAAAGGCTGGTGGGAAAAACAGTAGCTGAACAGTGTGCTACTTTCGAAGAGGAGATGGTTTAGGTACTGTCAAGGTATGTTCCCTCAAAAGGGAACAAACCAATCCAGAGCTCCCTGAATGACAAAGGAGATAGAAATTAAGTTAAAGAAGAAAAATTGTGTTCATGACGGGTCAAGTGGTGAATGCAATTGAGAACCAAGCTGAATACAGAAGGGATGTGAAAAAAGCAAATACAAGAAGCAAAGAAGGATTATGAGAAAAGACTGGCAGCTAACACAAAAGGAAATCCCAAAGTCTTCTATAAGCACATCAATGATAAAAGGGTGGTAAGAGGAGGAGGAGGAGTAGGGCCGATTAGGGACCAGAAAGGGGATTTACACAGAGGCAAGAGGCGTGACTGAGATGTTAAATGAATACTTTGCATCTGTCTTTACCTACGAGGCAGATGCTGCCCAGGTCATGGTGACAGGAAGACACTCAGTCACTTTCCACTGACACACAACATCAGCTATTGATGCACAATGACACCCACTGGCACACAATCTCCCCCACTGACACAGAATCTCCCCCAGTGACTCACAATCTCCCCCACTGACACAGAATCTCACCCAGTGACTCTCAAGATTACCCAGTGATGCACAACCTCACCCACTGACACACAATGACACCTACTACACCTAAGAGAAAAAGGGATGCTTATGGCAGATACCGAGGGTTCAAAACAGCAGAAGCCCTAGAGGAATATAGAATGTGTAGGGGGGAATTAAAAAGGAAATTAGGAGAGCAAAAAGGGGGTTTGAGAAAACATTGGCAGGTAAAATAAAGGAAAATCCAAAGTTATTTTACAAGTACATTAAGAGAAAGAGGGTAACTAGGGAAAGAGTAGGGCCCATGAAGGACCATAGTGAGTCAGGGATTAATCAAGGACAATCAGCATGGTTTTGTTAAGAAGAGGTCATGTCTGACCAATTTGATTGAATTTTTCGAAGAGGCGACCAGGTGTGTAGATGAGGGCAATGCATTTGACGTAGTCTACTTGGACTTCAGCAAGGCTTTTGATAAGGTCCCACATGGGTGACTGATAATGAAGGTAAGAGCCCATGGGATCCAAGGCAATTTGGCAAATTGGATCCAGAATTGGCAGGAAGCAGAAGGTGATGGTCAAGGGGTGTTTTTGTGACTGGATGCCTGTGTCCAGTGGGGTTCCACAGGAATCGGTGTTGGGTCCCTTGCTGTTTGGGGTAAATATAAATGATTTAGACTTGAATCCAGGAGGGTTGATCTGTAAGTTCACGCATGACACGAAAATTGGCGGGATGGTAAATAGTGAGGAGGATAGACTTAGATTTCAGGAGGATATAGACAGGCTGGTCAGATGGGCTGATCAGTGGCAAATGGAATTTAATCCGGATCAGTGTGAGGTGATGCACTTGGGCAGGACAAACAAGGCACGGGAATACACGATGAATGGTAGGGCCCTGGGAAGTACCGAGTGTCAGAGGGACCTTGGTGTGCATGTCCACCGGTCCCTTAAGGTAGTGGGGCAGGAGATAAGGTGGTTAAGCAGGCATATGGGATACTTGCCTTTATTAGCCGAGGCATAGAATATAAGAGCAGGGAGGTTATGCTGGAACTGTATAAAACACTGGTTAGGCCACAGCTAGAGTATTGCGTGCAGTTCTGCAGTCCATATTATAGGAAGGATGTGATTGCACTAGAGAGAGAGCAGAGGGGATTCACCAGGATGTTGCCTGGACTGGAGAGTTTTAGTTATGAGGAGAGATTGGATAGATTGTGTTATTTTCCCTGGAGCAGAGGAGATTGAGGGGGGACATGATTGAGGTGTATAAAATTATGAGGGGCATAGATAGGGTAGACAGGAAGGATCTTTTCCCCTTGGTGGAGGGATCAATAACCAGGGGGTGTAGATTTAAGGTAAGGGGCAGGAGGTTTAGAGGGGATGTGAGGAAGAATTTTTTCACCCGGGGGTGGTGGGAATCTGTCTGAAAGGGTGGTAGAGGCATTTAAGAAGTATTTGGATGTGCACTTGCGGTGCCATGACATACAAGGCTATGGGCCTAGTGCTGGAGAATGGGATTAGAATAGTTAGGTACTTATTTGACCAGCTCAGACTCGATGGGCTGAAGGGCCTTTTCCTGTGCTGTAGACCTCTGTGACTCTAGAAGGGTTTAAAATTGATGAGGAGGAGGTATTGGATAAGCTGTCGGTACTTAAAGTTGATAAGGCACTGGGACCAGATGAGATGCATCCAAGAATATTGAAGTGAGAGTGGAAATTTCAGAGGCACTGGCAATAATCTCTCAATGTTCCCTGGATTCGGGGGAGGTGCCGGAGGACTGGAGAATTGCAAAGATTATGCCCTTGTCCAAAGAAGGTTGTAAAAATCTGCCCTGCAGTTACAGACCAGTCGATTTAACTTCTAGATGGTAGAGGTCGTGGGTTTGGAAGGTGTTGTCGAAGGAGCCTTGGTGAGTTGCTGCAGTGCATCTTGTAGATGGTACACACACTGCTGCTACTGTGCGTCGGTGGTGGAGGGAGTGAATGTTTGTGGAAGGGGTGCCGAGCAAGCGGGGCTGCTTTGTCCTGGACAGTGTTAGACTGAATTTTCTAGCATAGAAACAGGCCATTCGGCCCCTCTGCTCCGTGCTGGTGTTTCTGCTCCACACGAGCCTCCTCCCACCCCCCTCTTCATCTTCCCCCATCACCATATCCTTCTATTCCTTTCTCCCTCGTGTGTTAATCCAGCTTACCCCCCCATTTCAATCCATGTCTGTGATTCACCTCGACCACTCCCCGTAGGAGTGAGTCCCACATTCTCCCCGCTCCCCACGGGAGAGAGTCCCACATTCCCACATGCTCCCCGCAGGAGCGGGTCCCGCATGCTCCCCGCGGGAGCGGGTCCCGCATGCTCCCCGCGGGAGCGGGTCCCGCATTCTCCCCGCTCCCTGCGGGAGCGGGTCCTGCATTCTCCCCGCTCTCTGGGTAAAGAGGTTTCTCCTGAATTCCCGATCGGGTTTATCAGTGACTGTCTCATAACGATGGGCCCCCCCTAGTTCTGGTCTCCCCCTGACAAGCAGAAACATCTTCCCTCCATCCACCCTATCGAAACCTTTTCAGAAAATTTTAAGGACCTCTCTCAGGTCAACCCCCCCCTCAGCTTCCCCTTCTCTAGAGAAAAGAGCCCCCGGCCTGTTCAATCTTTCCTGATGGTTATGACCTTGGGATGGAAGCACAGTGGGGAGCAGGACGGAGGTCCCAGTGTGGAATAGCCTCTCTCTCTCTCTCTCTCTCTCGCTTTGTCTATCTCTCCCCCCCACCCCACCCACCGCCTCACCCTACGCACCAGCCCCCCTCCCCCAACCCCCACACCACCTCACGGACTCAGCGTTTGTCCTTCTTTCCTTTCAGAGGAGGAGCGCCGGGTGAGAGCGAACGATCGCTGGTACAATGAGAAGTTCCAGTACGCGGTGAGTAATGGCAGCCGGGGGGTGGGGGGGTGGTGGCGGCACTGAAGCTGAGGCCGGGGTGGACGGTGCTGTGGTCAGGAGCGCAGAATCGAGGTGGGGGAGGTGGGTGGGGGTTGGGGGGTGGGTGCTAGGCTACTGGTTTGTCCGGTACTGGACAATGTTCTGTCCCAGCTGTAGTGCCTTTTGACATTTCAGATCTCGTCTTCCAATGTATAGATCGTTGGGATCCACTGGAGGCAGGGCTGGGGAGTGAAATCATGGGCCTTGGTGTTTCTTTGGACTCTCGGCCCCTTCTCCTCTCCTCCCCCATCCCTTTAACCCTCTCCCTCGCATCCTTCGGGTGCCCAGATTCAGGAACCACAGTAACCGTGGGGTCGAACTCTTTTATACGGCTTAGCTAAACTACCTGGTCTTTTGTACTCAGAAGCTTCCGTTTATAAAGCCCATCAAGAGCTCAGGTTTAACGCTGACACACTTCACAATCACCGTGTTGCCAGGCAATTGAGCACAACTTCACCATTCGCCACTTGCACTCCTTTGAACCTGCCCCCCCCCCCACCCCCCATAATATCCGGACAGCAGCATCCAAAAGGACTTGGACCTCACAAGCACCACAAACAACAATCCCATGTACAAATGAGAATATCTTAAACTAACGGTGACATTTTCTTTTGCACATGACTCCTGGTTTCGCTCGTAAGTTTAAAAATGGCAAAACCTTCCAGTAAGTTAGCAACAGCCAACACACCTGCAATCGTGATATTTCTACCTACGCAAGTGGTTAACAGGAAATTTACACTTTGTATTGAGTGTTTTCTCATTTTTAAACTGAATCGTAACCGCACTTACAAACGCCCGGCTTGGGACACATGCAGGAGAACAAAGTAGTGCAGGCGCTGGAAACCTGCGATATAAATAGAATATGCCGGGAATACTCAGCAGGGAGGAGGGAGAGAGAGAAACAGACCCGACGAGTCAGGTCCCCGACCTGCACTCGCTCTGAAGAAAGGTGGCTGACCTCTGTTGCTCTCTGAACTGAAGCCACCAGACGTGCTGAGCATTTCCAACGCTTCCTGTTTCTATTGGGGCAAAAGCACCCCCTTTTTTTTTGCCAGCTCTCCAGAACGCGCTCCAACTCCTTGTGGGGCCTCTCCCCTTCCCCTTCAGCAAGAAACCCAGCAGTTCCTGCCTGAGGCCTGAGGCCTGGTATGGCACAAGATTATACGCCAATTTATTTTAAAGAAACCTGGTCTCTGGGTTCTCGCTCGCTCACTCTCTCTCACACACACACCCTCAGTCACTCAGTATCTGGTCCGCAGGCGCCTCTCTCTGCACCCACCCCCCTCCGCTCGCTCTGGCCCATCGCCACCCCCCCCACCACCCCCAAGGCTTTATGGGAGTGAACTCAACACGGAGGCATCAGGGGCCTTACCCGACCTTAGCCTCCAGCATCCTGCAGTCCGGGTGGGAGGGGGAGCGAAGGAAGCGGCGGGCGGAACGGGGCCCCCGAGCAGGACAGTCCAGATGGTCAAGCGAGGTAGGGGGGGGGGGGCGGGGGGGAACTGGGGAAAGCCAGCGTGCCCTCCTCAGCCAATGAGAGTTCAGGGGCGATGGCCAAGTGTTGTGGGGGGTTGGGGGGAGCCTGTCGGTCAGGGCTGGTCTGTGCACCGTGTTCCCCTTGGGGACGCTGGGTTTGGGGGAGCGCGGGGGAATCTTAACCGGTTTGTCCGCTCTGCCTTCCAGAATAACTGCATCAAGACCTCGAAATACAACATCGTCTCGTTCCTGCCCGTCAACCTGTTTGAACAGTTTCAAGAAGTGGCCAATACTTACTTCCTCTTCCTGTTGATCCTTCAGGTATTTTTGAGCCGCTGGTTTGGCGGAATCCGTTCCTTGGGGCCCCCCCCACCACCCCCCGCTCCATTTGCTGAGCTGTGACTGCCGGTTGGGGTGGGGGGGGGGGGGGGGTCAAAGGTTAACGCGGGCAGGGGGCAGCGGGGGTTAAAACTCCAGACACGAGACGCGGCTCCTTCAAGCGCCGTCGTCCTCCTGCAAAATCTCCCCCACCCCCACCCCGAACCCTCTCGCGCGTCTGTGTTTTCAGCCCTCGTGTGGAGTTGAGGCCTAGTTTTCGCCAACATCCTGTGGCTCCAAACTTTAGTGGCTCTCGCCAGGGGAGAGAGAGAGAGAGAGAGAGAAAGTCAGCCACAAATTTCATTTTCAACTTCCCAAATTTTCTTCAGGATTTATGGCCCCTGATATCTCGTCAAATCCACAGGAAAACCTGAACCGCAACGGGATCCGAGGCCTGCTTTGCATTTCTCGGTATCCAGCCTAGCTGCCCACTGCTGTGGGCCTCCCGAGGATCTGTTTTCATTGTGTTTTGGCCTCTTTCTCGCTCCCCGTTTTCCTGTCGTTTCACAGATCGAAGAGAATCGGGGAAAGAACCAGAGGGGGAGACGAGGAGAATTTTTTTTTCTTACACACAGCGAGTTGTTGTGATCTGGAAGGCGCTGCCTGAAAGGGAGGCGGAAGCAGATTCAATAGGAACTTTCAAAAGGGGGGGAATCGGATAAATACTGGAAGGGGAATAATTTGCCAGGATATGGAGGGGGGGTGGGGGGGGGGAAGAGCCGGGGCTGGGGAGCGGGACTGATTGGATGGCTCTTTCCAAGGGCCAGCACAGCCAAGCTGGGCTGAATGGCCTCCTGTGCTGTATGAAACTTTGTCAGTTTAATCGAGCTGTTCCCTCCTTCAAAAAAAACACCACTGGGGATGGCTGATGCCCAGTTGGCTTCAGCTCCCTGTACACTGCGAAGGAAAGCCTGTTTTGCTAGGCCCAGTCAGGCCTGAACTCGTCCTGGTTGGCTGCCTTTCACGTATCCTGCTCTCAGAAATGTGCCTGAATGGGAGGGTCGCTGTGTTTTTGATTTTGCCGCCCTTCTTAACCTCCGGTTGAAGGCCACAATGCCGAGGTAGGTGTCTCTCTCTCTCTCCCTCGGGAACGAAGGCTGTGCGGACTGACTTGACGCCAACCTGGGCCTGGAATTTTTAACTCCCTCATCTCCGCCTGCCTTTTGCCAGCGGGCTGGCACAGCGGAGCGAATAACTGGGCCCAATCCCAGCTTAGGCCTCTCCTCCACCACCCCCCACCAGTTGAAGGCCCAAACTCGGGCCTGTCGGGTGCCCGACGCCCTCCTTGGTCCCCGTGACCCCCCCCGCCGGCAACCAAGCCATTCTGAGATGCCTTCTCTCCCCTTCCCACCTCCGTCGCCAGCCTCGGGCAGTTGAGGTGGACGTAACTGTATTTAGTAGGGAACTTTGTGAGAGGGTGGAGGGGGCACAGGCCTCTGCTTGATTCTGCCAACGCCCTCGGGGGCCCTTTGAGGGCCTCGAAGTTTAATCCCGCACCCCCCCCCTCCCCTCACCCCTTGGCGCCTCCTGGGTAGCCAGGGGGAGCGGCCGACCTCAAAAAAGCCACACCGCTGGTCTATAGGCTGTTGAGGAGGGGCTGGGCCAAGGCCTCTGGTCCCCAGAGATGGGGGCGGGGTGGAGGGGAAGCGAGGTAGGCCGCACTGCTAGGCCTGTGCCCCACCCCGGCTCCTGGTGCTGGGAGGGTCCCGGTGGCTACGTTAGGGAGAAGTGGGTACCCATCTCCTGCTGGGCGCAGGCAGGATTTCCTCAATTTGACGCAGTGCCTCTTCCCCGGAATGTCAGCTCGCTATCCCGGTTTGTTCCTCCCGGCTCCGTTGCACTAACCCCCTTTCCTGGCTTTTTCCCTTTTTCCAGCTGATCCCACAGATTTCCTCACTTTCCTGGTTCACCACCATTGTGCCTTTGGTTCTAGTCTTGACAATCACGGCCGTCAAAGACGCCACCGACGATTACGTGAGTCTTTCCCGACGCTCTCCGTGCAGCGCTCTCATTCTGAGGTAGCTCTCCGTGACCCCTCACCACCCCCCAGGCTTCCCGAAGCAGAGGATGAGCAGTTGACGTAGCTGCGGTTCACGCCTCGGGTTCCCTGTGACAATCTGCCCTCTGTCCTGGTGAGGGGCCCTCGGTAGGTCGGATGCTCCCTTGGCAGCGTCTCCTCCCGTAGCCCACCGACACGCGACCCCGTTATGAACTCTCCCCACCTAGCTCGCGTTCGTTCCCGATTGACCGTCCCACGTCACTTGACCTGGCGTCCCTTGCTGCTCACCCTTGACCTCATGCCTCTGTGGTTAACCCTTGACCTGGCGCCCTCTCGCTGCTCATCTTTGACCTAATACATCCGTGATTCACCCTTGACCCGGCGCCCACCTGCGGCCCACCCTTGACCTGGCGCCCTCTTGCTGCTCACCTTTGACCTGATACATCCGTGATTCACCCTTGACCCGGCGCCCTCTTGTGGCCCCCCTCCTTGACCCAGCGCCCTCTTGTGGCCCCTCCTTGACCCAGCGCCCTCTTGTGGCCCCCCCCCCTTGACCCAGTGCCCTCTTGTGGCCCCCCCCCCTTGACCCAGTGCCCTCTTGTGGCCCCCCCCCTTGACCCAGTGACCTCGTGTGGCCCCCCCTTGACCCAGTGCCCTCTTGTGGCCCCCCCCCTTGACCCAGTGCCCTCTTGTGGCCCCCCCCCTTGACCCAGCACCCTCTTCTGGCCCCCCCCTTGACCCAGCACCCGCTTGTGGCCACCCCTCTTGACCCAGCAACGTCTTGTGGCCCCGCCCCCCCCCCCCCCCCCACCTTTGACCCAGCGCCCTCCAAACTCCTTCAGCTCCTGACAATCCAATGTTCCCTGTCCCTTGATGAGCAAAGTTCTTTCGTAAAAGCCTGGGATGAAGGTGACGAGAAGAGGAGAGCATTCCATTGAAGCCGAAGCGAGGTTGGTGGTCAGAGGTCAGCTTGTCGCTGTTGCTGAGTCCTTCCTGCACCTGTTTCCCTTCTCCTGTTCCCAACTCCCAGAGTGAATGTGCTGCTAAATTCAAAGGGGATGTTTCTCTGAGGTGAATTAACCTACCTCTTGGCGGCTGTCGGAGAGGTGCTGTTTGAACACGGCAAGCCCCTCGGTCCCTCTGCCGGTTCAGTTTACACCGGGGCTGGGCTGGACTTCAGAGAGGAAAGTTTCACCCTCGCCACTTGGTCAGCTGTGTTGTGGCCTCGTCTGCCCAGAAAAGGTCGGGGTTCAACTGGGAGAGACCAAGAGTGTTGCAACTGAGGGGAGAGGGAGGGAGAGAGAGAGGGGGGGAGGGCACGGCCGAGGGGGGAAGGGCACGGCCGAGGGGGGAGGTGGGGGGGGCTGAGGGGGGTAGGGGTGGGGGGGGGAGGGGATGGGGGGGGGGGAGGGGATGGGGGGGTGGTGAGGTGGGGGTGAGGGGAGGGTGGTGGGGGGGTGAGGTGGGGGTGACGGGAGGGGGGTGAGGGGGAGGTGAGGCGGGGCGGGGGGGTGGTAAGGGGCGAGGGGGGGTGGTTGAGGGGTGGGGGAGTGGTGGGGGGTGGCAAGGGGTAGGCGAGAGGGGTGGTGGTGAGCAGGGGTGTGGGGATGGTGAGGGGTTGGTGGGGGTTCGAGGGGGGGTGGTGGTGGTGAGGAGGGGGTGGGGGTGAGGGGGAGGGAGAGGGCAGGGCTGAGGGGAGGGGGAGGGGGCAGATTGCCCTGTCTCAAGGTTGAATCGATAGTAAATCTCCTACTGTTAAGTGCAATGGGCCCATTCACCTCCCCTGTTTATATATAAATATAAACCCTCCCTGAAGTGAAAGAGCTCCCGCCGTGGGGTAGTTGTGTTGAAGTGTTTGTGTTGACAAACCCTGGAACGTATGTTGTTCCTGCTCTGTCCTCACCGAGTTTCTCTCTCTCTCTCTCTGCTCTAGTTTCGCCATAAGAGTGACAAACAAGTGAACAACCGTCAGTCTCAGCTGCTGGTTAACGGGAAGTGAGTCCCTCATCTTGCGCCACGCGGTACCTTTCAAACCCCGGAACGGACCTCCCCAGGCAGAGGATCGCGTGTGACAAAGGGGAACCCTCCTCTCCGGAGAAGAGGAGGCTGAGGGGGGGTGACCTGATCGATAGGGTCGACGTAGAGAAGATGTTTCCACTTTTTGCGGGGGGAGACCAGAACTAGGGGGGGGGCCATCAATATGAGAGAGTCGCTGATAAATCCAATGGGGAATTCAGGAGAAACAGAATGGGGAGAATGTGGGACTCGCTCCCATGGGGAGCAGGGAGAATGTGGGACTCGCTCCCATGGGGAGCAGGGAGAATGTCTGACTCGCTCCCATGGGGAGCAGGGAGAATGTGGGACTCGCTCCCACGGGGAGTGGGGAGAATGTGGGACTCGCTCCATCGGGGAGTGGGGAGAATGTGGGACTCGCTCCCATGGGGAGCAGGGAGAATGTCTGACTCGCTCCCACGGGGAGTGGGGAGAATGTGGGACTCGCTCCCACGGGGAGTGGGGAGAATGTGGGACTCGCTCCATCGGGGAGTGGGGAGAATGTGGGACTCGCTCCCACGGGGAGTGGGGAGAATGTGGGACTCGCCCCCACGGGGAGTGGGGAGAATGTGGGACTCGCTCCCACGGGGAGTGGGGAGAATGTGGGACTCGCTCCCACGGGGAGTGGGGAGAATGTGGGACTCGCTCCTGCGGGGAGTGGGGAGAATGTGGGACTCGCTCCCGCGGGGAGCGGGGAGAATGTGGGACTCACACCCGCGGGGAGTGGGGGAGAATGTGGGACTCGCTCCCACGGGGAGTGGGGAGAATGTGGGACTCGCTCCCACGGGGAGTGGGGAGAATGTGGGACTCGCTCCCACGGAGAGTGGGGAGAATGTGGGACTCGCTCCCATGGAAGGGTGGGAGGGGGAGGCAGTGGCTTGGCGGAGTGGGTTAGCGGGGGAGGGGGCGTTGGGTTGGGTGTGGCGGAGAGGGTTGGGGAGGGGGGGCGGGGGTGGTGGGTTGGGTGTGGTGGCGGAGGAGGGGTGGGTTGGCGGGGGAGGGGTGGGGGAGGGGGCGGTGGGTTGGGTGTGGTGGGGGAGGGGTGGGTTGGCGGGGGAGGGGGCGGTGGGTTGGGTGTGGCGGGGGAGGGGGCGGTGGGTTGGGTGTGGCGGGGGAGGGGTGGGTTGGCGGGGGAGGGGGCGGTGGGTTGGGTGTGGCGGGGGAGGGGTGGGTTGGCGGGGGAGGGGTGGGGGAGGGGGCGGTGGGTTGGGTGTGGTGGGGGAGGGGGGTGGTGGGTTGGTGGGGGAGGGGCGGTGGGTTGGGTGTGGCGGGGGAGGGGTGGGTTGGTGGGGGAGGGGGCAGTGGTTTAGGTGTGGCGGGGAGGGGTGGGTTGGTGGGGGAGGGGGCGGTGGGTTGGGTGTGGCGGGGGAGGGGTGGGTTGGCGGGGGAGGGGGCGGTGGGTTGGGTGTGGCGGGTGAGGGTTGGGTTGGCGGGGGAGGGGGCGGTGGGTTGGGTGTGGCGGGGGAGGGTTGGGTTGGCGGGGGAGGGGGCGGTGGGTTGGGTGTGGCAGGGGAGGGGTGGGTTGGCGGGGGAGGGGGCGGTGGGTTGGGTGTGGCAGGGGAGGGGTGGGTTGGCGGGGGAGGGGGCGGTGGGTTGGGTGTGGCGGGGGAGGGTTGGGTTGGCGGGGGAGGGGGGTGGGTTGGGTGTGGCGGGGGAGGGTTGGGTGTGGCGGGGGAGGGTTGGGTGTGGCGGGGGAGGGTTGGGTTGGCGGGGGAGGGGGCGGTGGGTTGGGTTGGCGGGGGAGGGGTGGGTTGGCGGGGGAGGGGTGGGTTGGTGGGGGAGGGGGCGGTGGGTTGGGTTGGCGGGGGAGGGTTGGGTGTGGCGGGGGAGGGGGCGGTGGGTTGGGTTGGCAGGGGAGGGGTGGGTTGGTGGGGGAGGGGGCGGTGGGTTGGGTTGGCGGGTGAGGGGTGGGTTGGCGGGGGAGGGGGCGGTGGGTTGGGTGTGGCGGGGGAGGGTTGGGTGTGGCGGGGGAGGGTTGGGTGTGGCGGGGGAGGGGGCAGTGGGTTGGGTGTGGCGGGGGAGGGTTGGGTGTGGCGGGGGAGGGTTGGGTTGGCGGGGGAGGGGGCGGTGTGTTGGGTGTGGCGGGGGAGGGTTGGGTGTGGCGGGGGAGGGGGCGGTGGGTTGGGTGTGGCGGGGGAGGGTTGGGTGTGGCGGGGGAGGGGGCGGTGGGTTGGGTGTGGCGGGGGAGGGTTGGGTTGGCGGGGGAGGGGGCTGTGGGTTGGGTTGGTGGGGGAGGGGCGGTGGGTTGGGTGTGGCGGGGGAGGGGTGGGTTGGCGGGGGAGGGGGCGGTGGGTTGGGTGTGGCGGGGGAGGGGTGGGTTGGCGGGGGAGGGGGCGGTGGGTTGCCGTTTGAGGCCCAGTGTCCATTTTGGATCTTGCCAGGGCTTCGGCCTATAGCCTGGCACCCGAAGGATTGACGCTCCTGCCCTCTTCCCGCAGACTCCAGAAGGACAAGTGGATGCACGTCCGCGTTGGTGACATCATCAAGCTCGAGAACAACCAGTTTGTGGCGGTGCGTACCTTTCCCGTCCAGCCAGTCACGCGGCCGGAGAGGGCGGAGGCGGCTTGGCGCATTTTCAACATGACCAAATCTCACCCTGTCCCTGTTACCGTGGTCAACAATGACTATCGTTTGATAAAAGAATAAAAAAGAATGCCGGTTACATAAAGGACAGGGTTTGTAACAGCGCCGTGACGGTTTACATAGAAAACTCTGCATGGGAAATGTTGACATAGGAACTTACTGTGGTAAAGATTGACAAGTGTGACCAAATATCATGACAGCAGGAAGTCACTTGTATTGACAGGAAGTGGACCCCTTCAGAGCATTTCTTGTTAAACAAGATAGACTCCGAACCACTTTTGTTCATCAGACTCAGTTTAATGAGCTATTTGTTTGGGAATGAAAGTGAGAGACTTAGTGTTTTGAGCGAACGTTTTCACATCTCTCGACAGCCTCTTCCTCCCACCCCACGCTCTGTAACCTCCTCCAGCCCCTACACCCCTCCCTATCTCTGTAACCTCCTCCAACCCCTACACCCCTCCCTATCTCTGTAACCTCTTCCAGCCCCTACACGTCTCCCTATATCTCTAATCTCTTCCAGCCCCTACACCCCTCCCTATCTTTGTAACGTCCTCCAACCCCTACACCCCTCCCTATCTCTGTAACCTCCTCCAGCCCCTACACCCCTCCCTATCTCTGTAACCTCCTCCAGCCCCTACATCCCTCCCTATCTCTGTAATCTCCTCCAGCCCCTACACCCCTCCCTATCTCTGTAACCTCCTCCAGCTCCTACACCTCTCCCTATCTCTGTAACCTCCTCCAGCTCCTACACCCCTTCCTATCTCTGTAAACTCCTCCAGCTCCTACACCCCTCCCTATCTCTGTAACCTCCTCCAGCCCCTACACCCCTCCCTATCTCCGTAACCTCCTCCAGCTCCTACACCCCTCCCTATCTCTGTAACCTCCTCCAGCTCCTACACCCCTCCCTATCTATGTAACCTCCTCCAGCCCCTACACCCCTCCCTATCTCTGTAACCTCCTCCAGCTCCTACACCCCTCCCTATCTCTGTAACCTCCTCCAGCTCCTACACCCCTCCCTATCTCTGTAACCTCCTCCAGCCCCTACAGCCCTCCCTATCTCTGTAACCTCCTCCAGCTCCTACACCCCTCCCTATCTCTGTAACCTCCTCCAGCCCCTACACCCGTCCCTATCTCTGTAATCTCCTCTAGCTCCTACACCCCTCCCTATCTCTGTAACCTCCTCCAGCCCCTACACCCCTTCCTATCTCTGTAACCTCCTCCAGCTCCTACACCCCGCCCTATCTCTGTAACCTCCTCCAGCCCCTACACCCCTCCCTTTCTTTGTAATCTCCCCCAGTCCCTGCACCCCTCCCTATCTCTGTAACCTCTTCCAGCCTCTACATCCCTCCCTATCTCTGTAACCTCCTCCAGCCCCTATGATCCTCCCTATCTCTGTAACCTCCTCCTGCCCCTACACCCCTCCCTATCTCTGTAACCTCCTCCAGCCCCTACACTCCTCCCTATCTCTGTAAACTCCTCCAGCCCCTACAACCCTCCGAGATCTCTGCGTTCCTATAATTCTGGCCTCTTGCCCATCCCCCGATTCCCATCACCCCACCATTGGCAGCCGTGCCTTCAGCTGCCTGGGGGGGCCCTGAGCTCTGGAATTTCCTCCCCCTCCGCCTCCCTCTATATGTCTCCCTCTCTCTCCGCCTTTCCCTCTTGGCCTCTCTCTCTCTCCCTCCTCTCCTTTAAGACGCTCCTTAAAATCGGCCTCTCTTTTGGTCCCCCTGTCCCTAATATCTCCTCATGCGGCTCGGGGTCACATTTTGTTGCATAACACTGCTTGTGATGCATCCGAGGGTTGTTTTATTATGTTAAAGGTATTATATAAATGAAATGTGTTGTTGTCTCTGTCGTTTGATTGGCTCTGTCTGTGTGTGTTTGTTGCTAGGCGGATCTCCTGTTGCTGTCCAGCAGTGAACCCCATGGGCTGTGTTACATTGAAACAGCAGAGCTTGATGGGTAAGTTTGAGCAGAGTGCCAGTTGGCACTAATGTGTTGGCATTTGAGTTGAAGGCAAGGCTTAGGTCATGAGTCGTAGCAAACAGTCCCACTTTCAGCAAGCAGAGTCTATTTACTGAGCAAATTTAATTGGTTTCAACAGCGCATTACAGCAAACAGTCTACAGAGTCTATTTAAATAGCACAATACAGAAAACAGTCTACGGGGTCTATTTAAACAGCACAACGCAGAAAACAGTCTACAGAGTCTATTTAAACAGCACAATACAGAAAACATTCTACAGAGTCTATTTAAACAGCACAATACAGAAAACAGTCTACAGAGTCTATTTAAACAGTACAATACAGAAAACAGTCTACAGAGTCTATTTAAACAGTACAATACAGAAAACAGTCTACAGAGTCTATTTAAACAGCACAACATAGGAAACAGTCTACAGGGTCTATTTAAATAGCACAATACAGGACACAGTCTACAGGGTCTATTTAAATAGCACAATACAGAAAACAGTCTACAGGGTCTATTTAAATAGCACAATACAGAAAAGAGTCTACAGGGTCTATTTAAACAGCACAACACAGGAAACAGTCTACAGGGTCTATTTAAACAGCACAATACAGGAAACAGTCTACAGGGTCTATTTAAATAGCACAACACAGGAAACACTCTACAGGGTCTATTTAAATAGCACAATACAGGAAACACTCTACAGGGTCTATTTAAATAGCACAATACAGGAAACACTCTACAGGGTCTATTTAAATAGCACAATACAGGAAACAGTCTACAGGGTCTATTTAAATAGCACAATACAGAAAACAATCTACAGGGTCTATTTAAACAGCACAATACAGAAAACAGTCTACAAGGTCTATTTAAATAGCACAATACAGGAAACAGTCTACAGGGTCTATTTAAATAGCACAATACAGGAAACAGTCTACAGGGTCTATTTAAATAGCACAATACAGAAAACAGTCTACAGGGTCTATTTAAACAGCACAATACAGAAAACAGTCTACAGGGTCTATTTAAAAAAGAGGGGCCTCTATCGGAACAGCTTCCCTCTAAGATCTGAGCTGTGCCGAATGCTAAAGATCATGTTTTCAATCTCCGGCAGGTGCTAAACCAAGGGAGGTGAACAGGGGGAGCGAATCCTCCCACTGCCTCTTGGCCAGGGAGGGGGTTTTGTGAATTTGTGGCCAGGATGAGCTACGAGGTTTCATCTTCTCCCACAACCCCCCCTCAGTTCCATCATGCAACGGTAGGAGTAGCTTGACTAATGCTGTTGGGACCGGAGCACAGTGAGGAATCCCCACGTGCCCCAGATCCAGACAACTGGATTTGCAAGTGTACAATGCAGTGTCTGCTCAGCTGTGACTCTGTGCATCATTCTCTCACCTCTGAGTCAGAAGGTCATGGGTTTGAGGCCCCACTCCAATGATTTGACCTCCGTAATCCAGGCCGACACTCCCAGTATCATTGCCGAGGGAGCGCTGCCCTGTCGGAGGGTCAGTGCCGAGGGAGCGCTGTCCTGTCGGAGGGTCAGTGCCGAGGGAGCGCCGTACTGAGGGAGCACCGCCCTGTCGGATGGTCAGTACTGAGGGAGTGCCGCCCTGTCGGAGGGTTAGTGCCAAGGGAGCGCCGCCCTGTCGGAGGGTCAGTACTGAGGGAGCGTCGCACTGTCGGAGGGACAGTGCCGAGGGAGTGCCGCACTGTCGGAGGGTCAGTACTGAGGGAGTGCCGCACTGTCGGAGGGTCAGTACTGAGGGAGCGCTGCATTGTCAGACGGTCAGTACTGAGGGAGTGCCGCACTGTCGGAGGGTCAGTGCTGAGGGAGCGCCGCACTGTCGGAGGGTCAATGCCGAGGGAGCGCCGCACTGTCGGAGGGACAGTGCCGAGGAAGCGCCGTGCTGTCGGAGGGGCCATATCTCAGGATGAGACGTTAAACTGAGGCCCCCATCTGCCCCCTCAGGTGAACGTAAAGTATCCCACGGCTGCTATTGGAAGGAGAGCAGGGGTGGGTGGGGAGTCCTCTCCAGTATCCTGGGGCCCAATATTTATCCCTCAATCGACATCACATTGCTGTTTGTGGGAGCTTGCTGTGCGCAAATTGGCAGCTGCGTTTCCCACATTACAACAGTGACCACACTCCAAAAAAAAGGGGCGGGTTATGTTGGATGTGAAGCATTTAGGGATATCCTGAGGTGGTGCAGGGCGCTAGAGAAATGCAACTCTGTGGTCTTGGGCACGAGGTTGAGAGTCACTCACCATCCAGCTACCCGACTGGCCACTTTGCTGTGATACTAGGGCGAGGTGGGGGTGGTCGGGCTATTATCTGCCCAGGGGTCTGTACCGCTTTGAGAGGGGAGACAACAGCACACGGAACTAACCAATCACCTGGTATATTCCACAGAGAAACCAACATGAAAGTTCGACAAGCATTACCCGTAACCTCTGAACTGGGAGATACCAACAAGCTGGCAAAGTTTGACGGTAAGTGGAATATCTAAGGTAATCTAATCGAGGGGTTCGGGGTGGTTTATATATAGAATAACAGATACGCGGGAGTGAGTTACAGACTGGAATCTAATCGAGGGGTTCGGGGTGATTTATATATAGAATAACAGATACCCGGGAGTGAGTTACAGACTGGAATCTAATCGAGGGGTTCAGGGGGGGTTTATATATATAATAACAGATACCCAGGAGTGAGTTACAGACTGGAATCTAATCGAGGGGTTCGGGGGGGTTTTATATAGAATAACAGACACCCGGGAGTGAGTTACTGACTAGAATCTAATCGAGGGGTTCGGGGGTGTTTTATATAGAATAACAGACACCCGGGAGTGAGTTACTGACTGGAATCTAATCAAGGGGTTCGGGGGGGTTTTATATAGAATGACAGATACCCGGGAGTGAGTTACTGACTGGAATCTAATCGAGAGGTTCGGGGAGGTTTATATATAGAATAACAGAAACCAATGAGTGAGTTACTGACTGGAATCTAATTGAGGGGTTCGGGGGGGGATTTATATATAGAATAACCGATACCCGGGAGTGAGTTACAGACTGGAATCTAATTGAGGGGTTCGGGGGGTTTATATATAGAATAACAGATACCTGGGAGTGAGTTACAGACTGGAATCTAATCGAGGGGTTCGGGGGGTTTATATATAGAATAACAGATACCCGGGAGTGAGTTACAGACTGGAATCTAATCGAGGGGTTCGGGGGGTTTATATATAGAATAACAGATACCTGGGAGTGCGGTACAGACTGGAATCTAATCGAGGGTTTCGGGGGGGTTTATATATAGAATAACAGATACCTAGGAGTGCGGTACAGACTGGAATCTAATTGAGGGGTTCGGGGGGGTTTATATACAGAATAACAGATACCCGGGAGTGAGTTACAGGCTGGAATCTATTTGTTAGTTGTCCCATATCTTGCTGTTTTTTATGGGCACTTTAATATGTTCATGGATTGTGAAAGCCAAGGGCAGTGACTGGCCGGGTGCTGGACTGTTTTGCGCCCCTGTGTGCTTTCACATGAGAGGCTACTGATGGATAGTAAACTGTTTATTCTCGTCTCTCCCAGGTTACCTTTTGTTGCTGGGGTACAATGGTGCCACCAGCTGCCTATTTGAAGTATAGCCACAGTTCAGCAGCACAGAAACAGGCCATTCGGCCCCTCTGCTCCACGTGAGCCTCCTCTCAGACCTTCCTCCCCATCAACATATCCTATTCCTTTCTCCCTCCAGTGTTTATCCAGCTTCCCCCCAACCCCCCCCCCGCCCCACCTTCAATCCATCTCCGGGATACACCTCGACCACTCCCCGCGGGAGCGAGTCCCACATTCTCCCCTCTCCCCGCGGGAGTGAGTCCCACGTTCTCCCCTCTCCCCACAGGAGCGAGTCCCACGTTCTCCCCTCTCTCCCCGTGGGAGCGAGTCCCACGTTCTCCCCTCTCTCCCCGTGGGAGCGAGTCCCACGTTCTCCCCTCTCTCCCCGCGGGAGCGAGTCCCAAGTTCTCCCCTCTCTCCCCGCGGGAGCGAGTCCCGCGTTCTCCCCTCTCTCCCCGCGGGAGCGAGTCCCACGTTCTCCCCTCTCTCCCCGCGGGAGCGAGTCCCACGTTCTCCCCCTCTCTCCCCGCGGGAGCGAGTCCCACGTTCTCCCCTCTCTCCCCGCGGGAGCGAGTCCCACGTTCTCCCCTCTCTCCCCGCGGGAGCGAGTCCCACGTTCTCCCCTCTCTCCCCGCGGGAGCGAGTCCCACGTTCTCCCCTCTCTCCTCGCGGGAGCGAGTCCCACGTTCTCCCCTCTCTCCCCGCGGGAGCGAGTCCCACGTTCACCCCTCTCTCCCCACCGGAGCGAGTCCCACGTTCTCCCCCTCTCCCCGCCGGAGCGAGTCCCACGTTCTCCCCTCTCTCCCCGCGGGAGCGAGTCCCACGTTCTCCCCCCTCTCCCCGCGGGAGCGAGTCCCACGTTCTCCCCTCTCTCCCCGCGGGAGCGAGTGCAACGTTCTCCCCTCTCTCCCCGCGGGAGCGAGTGCAACGTTCTCCCCTCTCTCCCCGCGGGAGCGAGTCCCACGTTCTCCCCTCTCTCCCCGCGGGAGCGAGTCCCACGTTCTCCCCTCTCTCCCCGCGGGAGCGAGTCCCACGTTCTCCCCTCTCTCCCCGCGGGAGCGAGTCCCACGTTCTCCCCCTCTCTCCCCGCGGGAGCGAGTCCCACGTTCTCCCCTCTCTCCCCGCGGGAGCGAGTCCCACGTTCTCCCCTCTCTCCCCGCGGGAGCGAGTCCCACGTTCTCCCCTCTCTCCCCGCGGGAGCGAGTCCCACGTTCTCCCCTCTCTCCCCGCGGGAGCGAGTCCCACGTTCTCCCCTCTCTCCCCGCGGGAGCGAGTCCCACGTTCTCCCCTCTCTCCCCGCGGGAGCGAGTCCCACGTTCTCCCCTCTCTCCCCGCGGGAGCGAGTCCCACGTTCTCCCCTCTCTCCCCGCGGGAGCGAGTCCCACGTTCTCCCCTCTCTCCCCGCGGGAGCGAGTCCCACGTTCTCCCCACTCTCCCCGCGGGAGCGAGTCCCACGTTCTCCCCACTCTCTGGGTAAAGACGTTTCTCCTGAATTCCCGATCGGATTTATTAGTAACTGTCTGATATTGATGGCCCCCCCTAGTTCTGGTCTCTCCCACCATGAGTGGAAACATCTTCTCTACGTCGACCCTATCGAAACTCTTCCAGAATTTTAAAGACCTCGTTCAGGTCACCCCCTCAGCCTCCTCGTTTCTAGAGAGAAGAGCCCCCGGCCTGTTCAGCCTTTCCGGATGGTTATAACCTCTTAGTTCTGGTATCGTCCTCGTGAATGTTTGCACTTCCTCCGGTTAACCCATGTCCACGTCGAGGTGAGGGGTCAACGGTCAGAGTGCAAAGACGCACCCCTTGGGGAACCTTTGGCCTGAGGTCCACGCACCAAGGATTTGACCCTCTGGGGAGGGTCTTTCTTGCCGTGGGGTGGGTGGGGTGGGGGGGGGGGGTGGTGGGTGTGGCTGAATATTAATGTCCTTGTGTTCCCCCCATAGGAGAGGTCATCTGTGAGCCTCCGAACAATAAACTGGACAGATTCCCGGGGACCCTGTACTGGAAAGAGAATAAATACCCGCTGGACAACCACAACATGCTGCTACGTGGATGTGTTCTCCGCAACACCGAGTGGTGCTTTGGCCTGGTGGTTTTTGCAGGTTGGTTCCCACTCCTCCTCCTCCCTGTTTCTACCATCCATCCATCCATCAACCCCTCATCCGAATCTCCAGCCTCCCTTAGGCACTTGAAGTTTACTTCCCTCCGCACCCCTCACACACCTCTCGCCTCCCTCCCCC
>NW_024470963.1:5000-29602 GCF_017639515.1 Carcharodon carcharias
GTCTCTCTCTTGTGTCAAAGGTTGTAGTCTCGCACTCATCAGGTCAATCAGAAGAAAAGCAATGTCATGGGGAAGCAACAACTTTATACTGTTTGGGAAGAGGGTGCTGATTGGTTGGCAAGTGGACTTGATTGGTTGCTGCATTGCCATAGGGAGCACACCAGTTGATGGTGAATGACAGTTAACTGCAAAGCATGGTTCAAAATTTAACACCGGGCGGCTTTAGCCTGACTGGTCAAGACATTGCCCCTGGGGAATGAACCAGCGAATGGCTGGTCACTTGCGTTGTTCGGCTGAAACAGGCACAACAGGCGCACGTGCTCTTCCTGTCTGCCAGGCACAGGGTCCCGTGCACTAATCTACGTAGCCTCCAGCACGCACAAGTGCACCGCACGGCGAGCCCGCCAGACAATCTCTTCAGTTTGGTTGTCGGCGTGATTCCTTCTCCGAGTGAGGATTGTTTGGTGAATGTAGCCCAGTCACGGTGTCACGTCGACTGTTGGGACACTTGTGTTTTGAGTTCAGGGCGGGGGTGGGGTGGCGCACATGGGCCTGTTGGCGACGGCCTGCACCCTGCTCGTTGCGAACAGCGGCTGGGGGACTGGATGCGACCCGCGTGGTCCTGATGGGATGTGCGTCCGGCACTGAGATACATTCGCCGCGTTATTCGCGTCCATCGGAGGGTGGAATGGAGAGGCGCAGCAGGGGTTGGGGTGTCATGTGGATTGTGCGCGATGGAGGGGGAGGGGGCTGCGGGGGAGGGGTGAGCGTCGGGTGAGTAAAGAGAGGGGGTGAGGGTGCACGGGCAGGAGGATGAGTTGCTGGTGGAGGGAGGATGTGGAACAACAAATAATTGTCTCTCTCTCTCTCTCTCTCTCTCCGTTTCCCTCCCTCCCTCCCCGCTCGCCTCCCCTCTCCCCTCCCTCCTCCCCTCCCTCCCTCCGTCTCTGTCCCCCTCCCTCCCTCTGTCCCCGTCCCTCCCTCCCTCTGTCCACCCCCTCCCTCTCTCTGTCCCTCCCTCCCTCTGTCCACCTCCCTCCCTCCCTCTGTCCACCTCCCTCCCTCCCTCTGTCCACCTCCCTCCCTCTGTCAACCTCCCTCCCTCTGTCAACCTCCCTCTCTCTGTCCCTCCCTCCCTCTGTCCCTCCCTCCCTCTGTCCCCCTCCCCCTCCCTCTGTCCCCCTCCCCCTCCCTCTGTCTACCTCCCTCCCTCTGTCCCTCCCTCCCTCTGTCCCTCCCTCCCTCTGTCCACCTCCCTCCCACTGTCCCTCCCTCCCACTGTCCCCCTCCCCCTCCCTACTGTCCACCTCCCTCCCTCCCTCTGTCCCTCCCCCTCCCTCTGTCCCCGTCCCTCCCTCTGTCCCTCCCTCCCTCCCTGTCCACCCCCCTACCTCCCTCTGTCCCTCCCCCTCCCTCTGTCCACCTCCCTCCCTCCCTCTGTCCACCTCCCTCCCTCCCTCTGTCCACCTCCCTCCCTCCCTGTCCACCCCCCTCCCTCCCTCTGTCCCTCCCTCCCTCTGTCCCTCCCTCCCTCTGTCCCTCCCTCCCTCTGTCCCTCCCTCCCTCTGTCCACCTCCCTCCCTCCCTCTGTCCACCTCCCTCCCTCCCTCTGTCCACCCCCCTCCCTCCCTCTGTCCCTCCCTCCCTCTGTCCCTCCCTCCCTCTGTCCACCTCCCTCCCTCCCTCTGTCCACCTCCCTCCCTCCCTCTGTCAACCTCCCTCCCTCTGTCAACCTCCCTCTCTCTGTCCCTCCCTCCCTCTGTCCCTCCTCCCTCTGTCCCCCTCCCCCTCCCTCTGTCCCCCTCCCCCTCCCTCTGTCTACCTCCCTCCCTCTGTCCCTCCCTCCCTCTGTCCCTCCCTCCCTCTGTCCCTCCCTCCCACTGTCCCCCTCCCCCTCCCTCTGTCCACCTCCCTCCCTCCCTCTGTCCACGTCCCTCCCCCTCCCTCTGTCCCCGTCCCTCCCTCCCTCTGTCCCCGTCCCTCCCTCCCTCTGTCCACCTCCCTCCCTCTCTCTGTCCCTCCCTCCCTCTGTCCACCTCCCTCCCTCCCTCTGTCAACCTCCCTCCCTCTGTCCCTCCCTCCCTCTGTCCCTCCCTCCCTCTGTCCCTCCCTCCCTCTGTCCCTCCCTCCCTCTGTCCACCTCCCTCCCTCCCTCTGTCCACCTCCCTCCCTCCCTCTGTCAACCTCCCTCCCTCTGTCCCTCCCTCCCTCTGTCCCTCCCTCCCTCTGTCCCTCCCTCCCTCTGTCCCTCCCTCCCTCTGTCCCTCCCTCCCTCTGTCCACCTCCCTCCCACCCTCTGTCCACCTCCCTCCCACCCTCTGTCCCTCCCTCCCTCTGTCCCTCCCTCCCTCTGTCCACCTCCCTCCCTCCCTCTGTCAACCTCCCTCCCTCTATCCCTCCCTCCCTCTGTCCCTCCCTCCCTCTGTCCCCCCTCCCTCTGTCCACCTCCCTCCCTCCCTCCCTCTGTCCACCTCCCTCCCTCCATGTCCCTCTCTTCCTCCCTCTCCCCCTCCCTCTGTCCACCCCTCCCCCTGTCCCTCCCTCCCTCCCTCTGTCTACCTCCCTCCCTCCACCTACCTCTCTTACTCCCTCTCCCCCCTCCCTCTGTCCCTCCCTCCCTCCCTCTGTCCACCTCCCTCCCTCCACCTCCCTCTCCTTCCCCCATCCCCCCTCCCTCCCTCCCTCTGTCCACCTCCCTCCCTCCACCTCCCTCTCTTCCTCCCTCTCCCCCCTCCCTCTGTCCCCCCTCCCTCCCTCTGTCCCTCTCCCTCCCTCTGCCTCTCCTTCCCTCTCTCGCATACCTCCGCCCGCCCCCCCCAGGGACCCCTTCACTATGCACAGACAGCATATGTCAGCCATGTTCGGGGGATTTGGAAATCCTCTTGGGTTTGACCCATTCCTGAGCATTACAGATGGACGGGCTGGCACTCCCCAGCTTCCAGGACCCCTTCAGCACAACCGCAGGATGCTTCAGGTGAGTAGTAGCACTCGATACTGACCCTCCGACAGTGCGGCCCTCCGACAGTGCGGCACTCCCTCATCACTGACCCTCCCACAGTGTGGCACTCCCTCAGTACTGACCCGCCGACAGTGCGGCTCTCCCTCATCACTGACCCTCCGACAGTGCGGCTCTCCCTCAGTACTGACCCGCCGACAGTGCGGCTCTCCCTCATCACTGACCCTCCGACAGTGCGGCTCTCCCTCAGCGCTGACCCTCCGACAGTGCGGCTCTCCCTCAGCACTGACCCTCCGACAGTGCGGCTCTCCTTCAGCACTGACCCTCCGACAGTGCGGCTCTCCCTCAGTGCTGACCCTCCGACAGTGCGGCTCTCCCTCAGCGCTGACCCTCCGACAGTGCGGCTCTCCCTCAGCACTGACCCTCCGACAGTGCGGCTCTCCTTCAGCACTGACCCTCCGACAGTGCGGCTCTCCCTCAGCGCTGACCCTCCGACAGTGCGGCTCTCCCTCAGCGCTGACCCTCCGACAGTGCGGCTCTCCCTCAGCACTGACCCTCTGACAGTGCGGCGCTCCCTCAGCACTGACCCTCCGACAGTGCGGCTCTCCCTCAGCACTTACCCTCTGACAGTGCGGCTCTCCCTCAGCACTGACCCTCCCACAGTGTGGCTCTCCCTCAGCACTGACCCTCCGACAGTGCGGCTCTCCCTCAGCACTGACCCTCCCACAATGTGGCTCTCCCTCAGCACTGACCCTCCGACAGTGCGGCACTCCCTCAGTACTGACCGTCTGACAGTGCGGCTCTCCCTCAGCACTGACCCTCCGACAGTGCGGCTCTCCCTCAGCACTGACCCTCCGACAGTGCGGCTCTCCCTCAGCACTGACCCTCCGACAGTGCGGCTCTCCTTCAGCACTGACCCTCCGACAGTGCGGCTCTCCCTCAGTGCTGACCCTCCGACAGTGCGGCTCTCCCTCAGCACTGACCCTCCGACAGTGCGGCTCTCCCTCAGCACTGACCCTCCGACAGTGCGGCTCTCCCTCAGCACTGACCCTCCGACAGTGCGGCTCTCCCTCAGCACTGACCCTCCGACAGTGCGGAGCTCCCTCAGCACTGACCCTCCGACTGTGCGGCTCTCCCTCAGCACTGACCCTCCGACAGTGCGGCTCTCCCTCAGCACTGACCCTCCGACAGTGCGGCTCTCCCTCAGCGCTGACCCTCCGACAGTGCGGCTCTCCCTCAGCACTGACCCTCCGACAGTGCGGCTCTCCCTCAGCACTGACCCTCCGACAGTGCGGCTCTCCCTCAGCACTGACCCTCTGACAGTGTCTTCGAGTGGCTCGGTGATTTGCTAAAGTGAAACTCCTGTGTAAGGAAGGAGCTGGGAGCCTGTGAGGTTAGCTAACTGCCCGTCACAGTGGATGTCGGTAGGTGAATGGAGTCCTGCTCCCTTGTTGATAGAAGGGTGTTCCTCCCTCCCATCGAGCAGGAAGCCCTTCAGGGTCCACACGCAGAGCGAGGGAGCACGTTCCCAACCCTCTGCACCACGTGGACCACTCTCCGCGTTCAGAGAAAGGGCCAGCGAGCAGGGAGACGGGGTTGGGGGATGGGGCTGTTCACCCCAGGACATGGGGAGGAGTGGGTGGGTGAGTGGAAGGGCTGTGGGTATACCTGCTCCTGGCACCAGCCCACCCAACCCCCCGGCGCAGTGAGCACCGTTGCGAGGAGCTGTGAGGGGCAGGGTGATTCACACTGCAGTCGACCAGCTGGACTGGCGCCCGGGCAGCACTGCTGGCAGGTTTGAAGTGTGGACGGTTCCTGAATCAAATAACTCGTCTAATGGTTCGTTTTTCTCGCTCCCTCCCTCTCTCCCACCTCTCGTCTCCCCCTTCCTCTCTCTCCTGTCTACCCCCCTCTCTCTCCCATCTACACCCCCTCTTTCTCGTCTATCCCTTCTCTCCCTCCCCCTCTCCCACCCCTTGTCTCCCCCCTCTCTCTCTCTCTCGTCTACCCCCCTCTCTCTCTCTCTCGTCTACCCCCCTCTCTCTCTCTCTCGTCTACCCCCTCTCTCTCTCTCGTCTACCCCCTCTCTCTCTCTCTCTCTCTCTCGTCTACCCCTCTCTCTCTGTCTCATCTCCCCCTCTGTCTCTCTCTCTGTCTCTCTCTCTCTCTGTCTCTCTCTCTGTCTCTCTCTCTGTCTCTCTCTCTCGTCTACCCCTCTCTCTCTGTCTCTCTCTCTCTATCTCTCTCTCTCTATCTCTCCCTCTCTGTCTCTCTCTCTCTTTGTCTCTGTCTCTCTGTCTCTGTCTCTCTCTCTCGCTTTCCCCCCTCTCTCGCTTTCCCCCCTCTCTCGCTTTCCCCCCCTCTCTCGCTTTCCCCCCCTCTCTCGCTTTCCCCCCCTCTCTCGCTTTCCCCCCCTCTCTCGCTTTCCCCCTCTCTCTCTCTTTCCCCCTCTCTATCTCTTTCCGCCTCTCTCTCTCTTCCCCCTTCTCTCTCTTTCCCCCTCTCTCTCTCTCTCTTTCCCGCCCTCTCTCTCTCTCTCTTTACCCCTCTCTCTCTCTCTCTCTCTCTTTCACCCTCTCTCTCACTTTCCCCCTCTCTCTCTCTTTCCCCCTCTCTCTCTCTCTTTCCCTCACTTTCTCTCTCTCTTTCCCCCACTCTCTCTTCCCCCCACTCTCTCTCTTCCCCCCTCTCTCTCTCTCTTTCCCCCTCTCTCTCTCTTTCCCCCTCTCTCTCTTTCCCCCCCCTCTCTCTTTCCCCCCCCTCTCTTTTCCCCCCTCTCTCACTCTTCTCCCCATCTCTCTCTCGCTTCTCCCCCTCTCTCTCTCGCTTTATCCCTCTCTCTCTCGCTTTATCCCTCTCTCTCTCTCTTTCTCCCCCTCTCTCTCTCTCTCTTTCTCCCTCTCTCTCTCTCTTTCCCCTCTCTCTCTCTCTTTCCCCTCTCTCTCTTTCTTTCCCCTCTCTCTCTCTTTCCCCTCTCTCTCTCTCTCTTTCCCCTCTCTCTCTCTCTCTTTCCCCTCTCTCTCTTTCTTTCCCCTCTCTCTCTCTCTTTCCCTCTCTCTCTCTCTCTCTTTCCCCCTCTCTCTCTCTTTCCCCTCTCTCTCTTTCCGCTCTCTCTCTTTCTTTCCCCTCTCTCTCTCTCTTTCCCTCTCTCTCTCTCTCTCTTTCCCCCTCTCTCTCTCTCTTTCCCCCTCTCTCTCTCTCTTTGCCCCTCTCTCTCTCTTCCCCCCCTCTCTCTCTCTCTTTCCCCCCCTCTCTCTCTCCTTTTCCCCCCCTCTCTCTCCTTTCCCCCCCTCTCTCTCCTTTCCCCCCCCCTCCCTTTCCCCCCTCTCTCTCCCTTTCCCCCCTCTCTCTCCCTTCCCCCCTCTCTCTCCCTTCCCCCCTCTCTCTCCCTTCCCCCTTCTCTCTCCCTTCCCCCCTCTCTCTCCCTTCCCCCATCTCTCTCCCTTCCCCCCTCTCTCTCCCTTCCCCCATCTCTCTCCCTTCCCCCCGTCTCTCTCTCTTCCCCCCGTCTCTCTCTCTTCCCCCCGTCTCTCTCTCTTCCCCCCGTCTCTCTCTCTTTCCCCCCGTCTCTCTCTTTCCCCCCGTCTCTCTCTCTTTCCCCCTCTCTCTCTCTCTTTCCCCCCGTCTCTCTCTCTTTCCCCCTCTCTCTCTCTCTTTCCCCCTCTCTCTCTCTTCCCCCCCTCTCTCTCTCTCTCTCTTTCCCCCTCTCTCTGTCTTTCCCCCTCTCTCTCTCTTCCTCTCACCCCCTTTCTCTCTCTTCCTCTCCCCACTTCGCTCTCTCTTTCTCTCCCCACCACACTCTCCCTGGATCTGGACAGCAGTCTCACGCCCTCACCCCATTTGGGATGTTCGGTATGGTGAGTATTTGAAATCTATTGACGGCTTTCTGGGTGCAATATTATACAGGGTAACAGATAGCTGGGAGAGAATCACATCAATGGGTACAGGGGGTTATATTATATACAGGGTAACAGATAGCTGGGATAGAGTCACATCGAGGGGTACAAGGGGTTATATTATATACAGGGTAACAGATAGCTGGGAGAGAGTCACATCGAGGGGTACAGGGGGTTATATTATATACAGGGTAACAGCTGGGAGAGAGACACATCGAGGGGTACAGGGGGTTATATTATATACAGGGTAACAGCTGGGAGAGAGACACATCGAGGGGTACAGGGGGTTATATTATATACAGGGTAACAGATAGCTGGGAGAGAGACACATCAAGGGGTACAAGGGGTTATATTATATACAGGGTAACAGATAGCTGGGAGAGAGTCACATCGAGGGGTACAGGGGGGTTATATTATATACAGGGTAACAGATAGCTGGGATAGAGTCACATCGAGGGGTACAGGGGGTTATATTATATACAGGGTAACAGATAGCTGGGAGAGAGACACATCGAGGGGTACAGGAGGTTATATTATATACAGGGTAACAGATAGCTGGGAGAGAGACACATCGAGGGGTACAGGGGGTTATATTATATACAGGGTAACAGATAGCTGGGAGAGAGACAAATCGAGGGTTACAGGGGGTTATATTATATACAGGGTAACAGATAGCTGGGAGAGAGACACATCGAGGGGTACAGGGGGTTATATTATATACAGGGTAACAGATAGCTGGGATAGAGTCACATCAAGGGGTACAGGGGGTTATATTATATACAGGGTAACAGATAGCTGGGATAGAGTCACATCGAGGGGTACAGGGGGTTATATTATATACAGGGTAACAGATAGCTGGGAGAGAGACACATCGAGGGGTACAGGGGGTTATATTATATACAGGGTAACAGATAGCTGGGATAGAGTCACATCAAGGGGTACAGGGGGTTATATTATATACAGGGTAACAGATAGCTGGGAGAGCGACACATCGAGGGGTACAGGGGTTATATTATATACAGGGTAACAGCTGGGAGAGAGTCACATCGAGGGGTACAAGAGGTTATATTATATACAGGGTAACAGATAGCTGGGAGAGAGTCACATCGAGGGGTACAAAGGGTTATATTATATACAGGGTAACAGATAGCTGGGAGAGAGTCACATTGAGGGGTACAAGGGGTTATATTATATACAGGGTAACAGATAACTGGGAGAGAGTCACATCGAGGGGTACAGGGGGTTATATTATATACAGGGTAACAGCTGGGAGAGAGTCACATCGAGGGGTACAGGGGGTTATATTATATACAGGGTAACAGGTAGCTGGGAGAGAGTCACATCGAGGGGTACAAAGGGTTATATTATATACAGGGTAACAGATAGCTGGGAGAGAGTCACATCGAGGGGTACAAAGGGTTATATTATATACAGGGTAACAGATAGCTGGGAGAGAGTCAATCGAGGGGTACAAGGGGTTATATTATGTACAGGGTAACAGATAGCTGGGATAGAGTCACATCAAGGGGTACAGGGGGTTATATTATATACAGGGTAACAGATAGCTTGGAGAGAGTCACATCGAGGGGTACAGGGGGGTTATATTATATACAGGGTAACAGATAGCTGGGAGAGAGTCACATCGAGTGGTACAGGGGGTTATATATACAGGGTAACAGCTGGGAGAGAGTCACATCGAGTGGTACAAGGGGTTATATTGTATACAGGGTAACAGATAGCTGGGAGAGAGACACATCGAGGGGTACAGGGGGTTATATTATATACAGGGTAACAGATAGCTGGGAGGGAGACACGTCGAGGGGTACAGGGAGTTATATTACATACAGTGTAACGCTGGGAGAGAGTCACATCAAGGGGTACAGGGGTGTATATTATATACAGGGTAACAGATAGCTGGGAGAGAGTCACATCGAGGGCTACAGGCGGTTATATTATATACAGGGTAACAGATAGCTGGGAGAGAGTCACATCGAGGGGTACAGCGGATTATATTTTTGTACAGGGTAACAGATAGCTGGGAGAGAGTCACATCAAGGGGTACAGGGGTGTATATTATATACAGGGTAACAGATAGCTGGGAGAGAGTCACATCGAGGGGTACAGGGGTGTATATTATATACAGGGTAACAGATAGCTGGGAGTGAGTCACATCGAGGGGTACAGGGGGTTATATTATATACAGGGTAACAGATAGCTGGGAGAGAGTCACATCGAGGGGTACAGGGGGTTATATTATATACAGGGTAACAGATAGCTGGGAGAGAGTCACATCGAGTGGTACAGGGGGTTATATATACAGGGTAACAGCTGGGAGAGAGTCACATCGAGTGGTACAAGGGGTTATATTGTATACAGGGTAACAGATAGCTGGGAGAGAGTCACATCGAGGGGTACAAAGGGTTATATTATATACAGGGTAACAGATAGCTGGGAGAGAGTCACATCGAGGGGTACAAGGGGTTATATTATATACAGGATAACAGATAGCTGGGAGAGAGTCACATCGAGGGGTACAAGGGGTTATATTATATACAGGGTAACAGATAGCTGGGATAGAGTCACATCAAGGGGTACAGGGGGTTATATTATATACAGGGTAACAGATAGCTGGGAGAGAGTCACATCTAGGGGTACAAGGGGTTATATTATATACAGGGTGACAGATAGCTGAGATAGAGTCACATCAAGGGGTACAGGGGGTTATATTATGTACAGGGTAACAGATAGCTGGGATAGAGTCACATCAAGGGGTACAGGGGATTATATTATATACAGGGTAACAGATAGCTGGGAGAGAGTCACATCGAGGGGTACAGGGGGTTTATATTATATACAGAGTAACAGATAGCTGGAGAGAGTCACATCGAGGGGTACAAGGGGTTATATTAAATACAGGGTAACAGATAGCTGGGAGAGAGTCACATCGAGGGGTACAAAGGGTTATATTATATACAGGGTAACAGATAGCTGGGAGAGAGTCACATCGAGGGGTACAAGGGGTTATATTATATACAGGGTAACAGATAGCTGGGAGAGAGTCACATCGAGTGGTACAGGGGGTTATATATACAGGGTAACAGCTGGGAGAGAGTCACATCGAGTGGTACAAGGGGTTATATTGTATACAGGGTAACAGATAGCTGGGAGAGAGTCACATCGAGGGGTACAAAGGGTTATATTATATACAGGGTAACAGATAGCTGGGAGAGAGTCACATCGAGGGGTACAAGGGGTTATATTATATACAGGATAACAGATAGCTGGGAGAGAGTCACATCGAGGGGTACAAGGGGTTATATTATATACAGGGTAACAGATAGCTGGGATAGAGTCACATCTAGGGGTACAGGGGGTTATATTATATACAGGGTAACAGATAGCTGGGAGAGAGTCACATCTAGGGGTACAAGGGGTTATATTATATACAGGGTGACAGATAGCTGAGATAGAGTCACATCAAGGGGTACAGGGGGTTATATTATATACAGGGTAACAGATAGCTGGGATAGAGTCACATCAAGGGGTACAGGGGATTATATTATATACAGGGTAACAGATAGCTGGGAGAGAGTCACATCGAGGGGTACAGGGGGTTTATATTATATACAGAGTAACAGATAGCTGGGAGAGAGTCACATCGAGGGGTACAAAGGGTTATATTATATACAGGGTAACAGATAGCTGGGAGAGAGTCACATTGAGGGGTACAAGGGGTTATATTATATACAGGGTAACAGATAACTGGGAGAGAGTCACATCGAGGGGTACAGGGGGTTATATTATATACAGGGTAACAGCTGGGAGAGAGTCACATCGAGGGGTACAGGGGGTTATATTATATACAGGGTAACAGGTAGCTGGGAGAGAGTCACATCGAGGGGTACAAAGGGTTATATTATATACAGGGTAACAGATAGCTGGGAGAGAGTCAATCGAGGGGTACAAGGGGTTATATTATGTACAGGGTAACAGATAGCTGGGATAGAGTCACATCAAGGGGTACAGGGGGTTATATTATATACAGGGTAACAGATAGCTGGGAGAGAGTCACATCGAGGGGTACAGGGGGGTTATATTATATACAGGGTAACAGATAGCTGGGAGAGAGTCACATCGAGTGGTACAGGGGGTTATATATACAGGGTAACAGCTGGGAGAGAGTCACATCGAGTGGTACAAGGGGTTATATTGTATACAGGGTAACAGATAGCTGGGAGAGAGTCACATCGAGGGGTACAAAGGGTTATATTATATACAGGGTAACAGATAGCTGGGATAGAGTCACATCGAGGGGTACAGGGCGTTATATTATATACAGGGTAACAGATAGCTGGGAGAAAGACACATCGAGGGGTACAGGGGGTTATATTATATACAGGGTAACAGATAGCTGGGAGAGAGTCACATCGAGGGGTACAGGGGGGTTATATTATATACAGGGTAACAGATAGCTGGGAGAGAGTCACATCGAGTGGTACAGGGGGTTATATGTACAGGGTAACAGCTGGGAGAGAGTCACATCGAGTGGTACAAGGGGTTATATTGTATACAGGGTAACAGATAGCTGGGAGAGAGACACATCGAGGGGTACAGGGGGTTATATTATATACAGGGTAACAGATAGCTGGGAGGGAGACACGTCGAGGGGTACAGGGAGTTATTATATACAGTGTAACGCTGGGAGAGAGTCACATCAAGGGGTACAGGGGTGTATATTATATACAGGGTAACAGATAGCTGGGAGAGAGTCACATCGAGGGCTACAGGCGGTTATATTATATACAGGGTAACAGATAGCTGGGAGAGAGACACATCGAGGGCTACAGGCAGTTATATTATATACAGGGTAACACTTAGCTGGGAGAGAGTCACATCGAGTGGTACAAGGGGTTATATTATATACAGGGTAACAGATAGCTGGGAGAGAGTCACATCGAGGGGTACAGCGGATTATATTTTTGTACAGGGTAACAGATAGCTGGGAGAGAGTCACATCGAGGGGTACAGCGGATTATATTTTTGTACAGGGTAACAGATAGCTGGGAGAGAGTCACATCAAGGGGTACAGGGGTGTATATTATATACAGGGTAACAGATAGCTGGGAGAGAGTCACATCGAGGGGTACAGGGGTGTATATTATATACAGGGTAACAGATAGCTGGGAGTGAGTCACATCGAGGGGTACAGGGGGTTATATTATATACAGGGTAACAGATAGCTGGGAGAGAGTCACATCGAGGGGTACAGGGGGTTATATTATATACAGGGTAACAGATAGCTGGGAGAGAGTCACATCGAGGGGTACAAGGGGTTATATTATATACAGGGTAACAGATAGCTGGGAGAGAGTCACATCGAGTGGTACAGGGGGTTATATATACAGGGTAACAGCTGGGAGAGAGTCACATAGAGTGGTACAAGGGGTTATATTGTATACAGGGTAACAGATAGCTGGGAGAGAGTCACATCGAGGGGTACAAAGGGTTATATTATATACAGGGTAACAGATAGCTGGGAGAGAGTCACATCGAGGGGTACAAGGGGTTATATTATATACAGGATAACAGATAGCTGGGAGAGAGTCACATCGAGGGGTACAAGGGGTTATATTATATACAGGGTAACAGATAGCTGGGATAGAGTCACATCAAGGGGTACAGGGGGTTATATTATATACAGGGTAACAGATAGCTGGGAGAGAGTCACATCTAGGGGTACAAGGGGTTATATTATATACAGGGTGACAGATAGCTGAGATAGAGTCACATCAAGGGGTACAGGGGGTTATATTATATACAGGGTAACAGATAGCTGGGATAGAGTCACATCAAGGGGTACAGGGGATTATATTATATACAGGGTAACAGATAGCTGGGAGAGAGTCACATCGAGGGGTACAGGGGGTTTATATTATATACAGAGTAACAGATAGCTGGGAGAGAGTCACATCGAGGGGTACAAGGGGTTATATTAAATACAGGGTAACAGATAGCTGGGAGAGAGTCACATCGAGGGGTACAAAGGGTTATATTATATACAGGGTAACAGATAGCTGGGAGAGAGTCACATTGAGGGGTACAAGGGGTTATATTATATACAGGGTAACAGATAACTGGGAGAGAGTCACATCGAGGGGTACAGGGGGTTATATTATATACAGGGTAACAGCTGGGAGAGAGTCACATCGAGGGGTACAGGGGGTTATATTATATACAGGGTAACAGGTAGCTGGGAGAGAGTCACATCGAGGGGTACAAAGGGTTATATTATATACAGGGTAACAGATAGCTGGGAGAGAGTCACATCGAGGGGTACAAAGGGTTATATTATATACAGGGTAACAGATAGCTGGGAGAGAGTCACATCGAGTGGTACAGGGGGTTATATATACAGGGTAACAGCTGGGAGAGAGTCACATCGAGTGGTACAAGGGGTTATATTGTATACAGGGTAACAGATAGCTGGGAGAGAGACACATCGAGGGGTACAGGGGGTTATATTATATACAGGGTAACAGATAGCTGGGAGGGAGACACGTCGAGGGGTACAGGGAGTTATATTACATACAGTGTAACGCTGGGAGAGAGTCACATCAAGAGGTACAGGGGTGTATATTATGTACAGGGTAACAGATAGCTGGGAGAGACACATCGAGGGCTACAGGCAGTTATATTATATACAGGGTAACAGATAGCTGGGAGAGAGTCACATCGAGTGGTACAAGGGGTTATGTTATATACAGGGTAACAGATAGCTGGGAGAGAGTCACATCGAGGGGTACAGCGGATTATATTTTTGTACAGGGTAACAGATAGCTGGGAGAGAGTCACATCGAGGGGTACAGCGGATTATATTTTTGTACAGGGTAACAGATAGCTGGGAGAGAGTCACATCAAGGGGTACAGGGGTGTATATTATATACAGGGTAACAGATAGCTGGGAGAGAGTCACATCGAGGGGTACAGGGGTGTATATTATATACAGGGTAACAGATAGCTGGGAGTGAGTCACATCGAGGGGTACAGGGGGTTATATTATATACAGGGTAACAGATAGCTGGGAGAGAGTCACATCGAGGGGTACAGGGGGTTATATTATATACAGGGTAACAGATAGCTGGGAGAGAGTCACATCGAGGGGTACAGGGGGTTATATTATATACAGGGTAACAGCTGGGAGAGAGTCACGTCGAGGGGTACAGGGGGGTTATATTATATACAGGGTAACAGATAGCTGGGAGAGAGTCACATCGAGTGGTACAGGGGGTTATATATACAGGGTAACAGCTGGGAGAGAGTCACATCGAGGGGTACAAGGGGTTATATTGTATACAGGGTAACAGATAGCTGGGAGAGAGTCACATTGAGGGGTACAAGGGGTTATATTATATACAGGGTAACAGATAGCTGAGATAGAGTCACATCAAGGGGTACAGGGGGTTATATTATATACAGGGTAACAGATAGCTGGGATAGAGTCACATCAAGGGGTACAGGGGATTATATTATATACAGGGTAACAGATAGCTGGGAGAGAGTCACATCGAGGGGTACAGGGGGTTTATATTATATACAGAGTAACAGATAGCTGGGAGAGAGTCACATCGAGGGGTACAAGGGGTTATATTAAATACAGGGTAACAGATAGCTGGGAGAGAGTCACATCGAGGGGTACAAAGGGTTATATTATATACAGGGTAACAGATAGCTGGGAGAGAGTCACATTGAGGGGTACAAGGGGTTATATTATATACAGGGTAACAGATAACTGGGAGAGAGTCACATCGAGGGGTACAGGGGGTTATATTATATACAGGGTAACAGCTGGGAGAGAGTCACATCGAGGGGTACAGGGGGTTATATTATATACAGGGTAACAGGTAGCTGGGAGAGAGTCACATCGAGGGGTACAAAGGGTTATATTATATACAGGGTAACAGATAGCTGGGAGAGAGTCACATCGAGGGGTACAAAGGGTTATATTATATACAGGGTAACAGATAGCTGGGAGAGAGTCACATCGAGTGGTACAGGGGGTTATATATACAGGGTAACAGCTGGGAGAGAGTCACATCGAGTGGTACAAGGGGTTATATTGTATACAGGGTAACAGATAGCTGGGAGAGAGACACATCGAGGGGTACAGGGGGTTATATTATATACAGGGTAACAGATAGCTGGGAGGGAGACACGTCGAGGGGTACAGGGAGTTATATTACATACAGTGTAACGCTGGGAGAGAGTCACATCAAGAGGTACAGGGGTGTATATTATGTACAGGGTAACAGATAGCTGGGAGAGACACATCGAGGGCTACAGGCAGTTATATTATATACAGGGTAACAGATAGCTGGGAGAGAGTCACATCGAGTGGTACAAGGGGTTATGTTATATACAGGGTAACAGATAGCTGGGAGAGAGTCACATCGAGGGGTACAGCGGATTATATTTTTGTACAGGGTAACAGATAGCTGGGAGAGAGTCACATCGAGGGGTACAGGGGGTTATATTATATACAGGGTAACAGCTGGGAGAGAGTCACGTCGAGGGGTACAGGGGGGTTATATTATATACAGGGTAACAGATAGCTGGGAGAGAGTCACATCGAGTGGTACAGGGGGTTATATATACAAGGTAACAGCTGGGAGAGAGTCACATCGAGGGGTACAAGGGGTTATATTGTATACAGGGTAACAGATAGCTGGGAGAGAGTCACATTGAGGGGTACAAGGGGTTATATTATATACAGGGTAACAGATAGCTGGGATAGAGTCACATCGAGGGGTACAGGGAGTTATATTATATACAGGGTAACAGATAGCTGGGAGAGAGTCACATCGAGGGGTACAGGGGGTTATATTATATACAGGGTAACAGATAGCTGGGAGAGAGTCACATCGAGGGGTACAGGGGGTTATATTATATACAGGGTAACAGATAGCTGGGAGAGAGTCACATCGAGGGGTACAGGAGGTTATATTATATACAGGGTAACAGATAGCTGGGAGAGAGTCACATCGAGTGGTACAGGGGGTTATATATACAGGGTAACAGCTGGGAGAGAGTCACATCGAGTGGTACAAGGGGTTATATTGTATACAGGGTAACAGATAGCTGGGAGAGAGTCACATCGAGGGGTACAAAGGGTTATATTATATACAGGGTAACAGATAGCTGGGAGAGAGTCACATCGAGGGGTACAAGGGGTTATATTATATACAGGGTAACAGATAGCTGGGAGAGAGTCACATCGAGGGGTACAAGGTGTTATATTATATACAGGGTAACAGATAGCTGGGAGAGAGTCACATCGAGTGGTACAGGGGGTTATATATACAGGGTAACAGCTGGGAGAGAGTCACATCGAGTGGTACAAGGGGTTATATTGTATACAGGGTAACAGATAGCTGGGAGAGAGTCACATCGAGGGGTACAAAGGGTTATATTATATACAGCGTAACAGATAGCTGGGAGAGAGTCACATCGAGGGGTACAAGGGGTTATATTATATACAGGGTAACAGATAGCTGGGAGAGAGTCACATCGAGGGGTACAAGGGGTTATATTATATACAGGGTAACAGATAGCTGGGATAGAGTCACATCAAGGGGTACAGGGGGTTATATTATATACCGGGTAACAGATAGCTGGGAGAGAGTCACATCTAGGGGTACAAGGGGTTATATTATATACAGGGTAACAGATAGCTGGGATAGAGTCACATCAAGGGGTACAGGGGGTTATATACAGGGTAACAGATATCTGGGATAGAGTCACATCAAGGGGTACAGGGGATTATATTATATACAGGGTAACAGATAGCTGGGAGAGAGTCACATCGAGGGGTACAGGGGGTTTATATTATATACAGAGTAACAGATAGCTGGGAGAGAGTCACATCGAGTGGTACAGGGGGTTATATATACAGGGTAACAGCTGGGAGAGAGTCACATCGAGTGGTACAAGGGGTTATATTGTATACAGGGTAACAGATAGCTGGGAGAGAGTCACATCGAGGGGTACAGGGGGTTATATTATATACAGGGTCACAGATAGCTGGGAGAGAGTCACATCGAGGGGTACAGGGGTTTATATTATCTCCAGGGTAACAGATAACTGGGAGAGAGTCACATCGAGGGGTACAGGGGGTTATATATACAGGGTAACAGCTGGGAGAGAGTCACATCGAGGGGTACAGGGGGTTATATTATATACAGGGTAACAGATAGCTGGGATAGAGTCACATCGAGGGGTACAGGGGGTTTATATTATATACAGAGTAACAGATAGCTGGGAGAGAGTCACATCGAGTGGTACAAGGGGTTATATTATATACAGGGTAACAGATAGCTGGGAGAGAGTCACATCGAGGGGTACAAGGGGTATATTATATACAGGGTAACAGATAGCTGGGAGAGAGTCACATCGAGCGGTACAGGGGGTTATATTATATACAGGGTAACAGATAGCTGGGAGAGAGTCACATCGAGGGGTACAGGGGGTTATATTATATACAGGGTAACTGATAGCTGGGAGAGAGTCACATCGAGGGGTACAGGGGGTTATATATACAGGGTAACAGATAGCTGGGAGAGAGTCACATCGAGGGGTACAGGGGGTTATATTATATACAGGGTAACAGATAGCTGGGATAGAGTCACATCGAGGGGTACAGGGGGTTATATTATATGCAAGGTAACAGATAGCTGGGAGAGAGTCACATCGAGGGGTACAGGGGGTTATATTATATACAGGGTAACAGATAGCTGGGAGAGAGTCACATCGAGGGGTACAGGAGGTTATATTATATACAGGGTAACAGATAGCTGGGAGAGAGTCACATCGAGTGGTACAGGGGGTTATATATACAGGGTAACAGCTGGGAGAGAGTCACATCGAGTGGTACAAGGGGTTATATTGTATACAGGGTAACAGATAGCTGGGAGAGAGTCACATCGAGGGGTACAAAGGGTTATATTATATACAGGGTAACAGATAGCTGGGAGAGAGTCACATCGAGGGGTACAAGGGGTTATATTATATACAGGGTAACAGATAGCTGGGAGAGAGTCACATCGAGGGGTACAAGGGGTTATATTATATACAGGGTAACAGATAGCTGGGAGAGAGTCACATCGAGTGGTACAGGGGGTTATATATACAGGGTAACAGCTGGGAGAGAGTCACATCGAGTGGTACAAGGGGTTATATTGTATACAGGGTAACAGATAGCTGGGAGAGAGTCACATCGAGGGGTACAAAGGGTTATATTATATACAGGGTAACAGATAGCTGGGAGAGAGTCGCATCGAGGGGTACAAGGGGTTATATTATATACAGGGTAACATATAGCTGGGAGAGAGTCACATCGAGGGGTACAAGGGGTTATATTATATACAGGGTAACAGATAGCTGGGATAGAGTCACATCAAGGGGTACAGGGGGTTATATTATATACCGGGTAACAGATAGCTGGGAGAGAGTCACATCTAGGGGTACAAGGGGTTATATTATATACAGGGTAACCGATAGCTGGGATAGAGTCACATCACGGGGTACAGGGGGTTATATTATATACAGGGTAACAGATATCTGGGATAGAGTCACATCAAGGGGTACAGGGGATTATATTATATACAGGGTAACAGATAGCTGGGAGAGAGTCACATCGAGGGGTACAGGGGGTTTATATTATATACAGAGTAACAGATAGCTGGGAGAGAGTCACATCGAGTGGTACAGGGGGTTATATATACAGGGTAACAGCTGGGAGAGAGTCACATCGAGTGGTACAAGGGGTTATATTGTATACAGGGTAACAGATAGCTGGGTGAGAGTCACATCGAGGGGTACAGGGGGTTATATTATATACAGGGTCACAGATAGCTGGGAGAGAGTCACATCGAGGGGTACAGGGGTTTATATTATATACAGGGTAACAGATAACTGGGAGAGAGTCACATCGAGGGGTACAGGGGGTTATATATACAGGGTAACAGCTGGGAGAGAGTCACATCGAGGGGTACAGGGGGTTATATTATATACAGGGTAACAGATAGCTGGGATAGAGTCACATCGAGGGGTACAGGGGGTTTATATTATATACAGAGTAACAGATAGCTGGGAGAGAGTCACATCGAGGGGTACGGGGGGTTATATTATATACAGGGTAACAGATAGCATGGAGAGAGTCACATCGAGGGGTACAGGGGGCTATATTATATACAGGGTAACAGATAGCTGGGAGCGAGTCACATCGAGGGGTACAAGGGGTTATATTATATACAGGGTAACAGATAGCTGGGATAGAGTCACATCAAGGGGTACAGGGGGTTATATTATATACAGGGTATCAGATAGTTGGGAGAGAGTCACATCTAGGGGTACAAGGGGTTATATTATATACAGGGTGACAGATAGCTGGGATAGAGTCACATCAAGGGGTACAGGGGGTTATATTATATACAGGGTAACAGATAGCTGGGATAGAGTCACATCAAGGGGTACAGGGGATTATATTATATACAGGGTAACAGATAGCTGGGAGAGAGTCACATCGAGGGGTACAGGGGGTTTATATTATATACAGGGTAACAGATAGCTGGGAGAGAGTCACATTGAGGGGTACAAGGGGTTATATTATATACAGGGTAACAGATAGCTGGGAGAGAGTCACATCGAGGGGTACAAGGGGTTATATTATATACAGGGTAACAGCTGGGAGAGAGTCACATCGAGTTGTACAAGGGGTTATATTGTATACAGGGTAACAGATAGCTGGGAGAGAGTCACATCGAGGGGTACAGGTGGTTATATTATATACAGGGTAACAGATAGCTGGGAGAGAGTCACATCGAGGGGTACAGGGGGTTATATTATATACAGGGTAACAGATAGATGGGAGAGAGTCACATCGAGGGGTACAGGGGTTTATATTATATACAGGGTAACAGATAGCTGGGAGAGAGTCACATCGAGGGGTACAGGGGGTTATATTATATACAGGGTAACAGATAACTGGGAGAGAGTCACATCGAGGGGTACAGGGGGGTTATATTATATACAGGGTAACAGATAGCTGGGAGAGAGTCACATCGAGGGGTACAGGGGGTTATATTATATACAGGGTAACAGATAGCTGGGAGAGCGACACATCGAGGGGTACAGGGGGTTATATTATATACAGGGTAACAGATAGCTGGGAGAGAGTCACATCGAGGGGTACAGGGGGTTATATTATATACAGGGTAACAGATAGCTGGGAGAGAGTCACATCGAGGGGTACAAGGGGTTATATTATATACAGGGTAACAGATAGCTGGGAGAGAGTCACATCGAGGGGTACAAGGGGTTATATTATATACAGGGTAACAGATAGCTGGGAGAGAGTCACATTAAGGGGTACAGGGGATTATATTATATACAGGGTAACAGATAGCTGGGAGAGAGTCACATCGAGGGGTACAGGGGGTTTATATTATATACAGAGTAACAGATAGCTGGGAGAGAGTCACATCGAGGGGTACAAGGGGTTATATATACAGGGTAACAGCTGGGAGAGAGTCACATCGAGGGGTACAGGGGGTTATATTATATACAGGGTAACAGATAGCTGGGAGAGAGTCACATCGAGGGGTACAGGGGGTTATATTATATACAGGGTAACAGATAGCTGGGAGAGAGTCACATCGAGGGGTACAGGGGGTTATATTGTATACAGAATAACAGATAGCTGGGAGAGAGTCACATCGAGGGGTACAGCGGGTTATATTATATACAGGGTAACAGATAGCTGGGTGAGAGACACATCGAGGGGTACAGGTGGGTTATATTATATACAGGGTAACAGATAGCTGGGAGAGCGACACATCGAGGGGTACAGGGGGTTATATTATATACAGGGTAACTGATAGCTGGGAGAGAGTCACATCGAGGGGTACAGGGGGTTATATATACAGGGTAACAGATAGCTGGGAGAGAGTCACATCGAGGGGTACAGGGGGTTATATTATATACAGGGTAACAGATAGCTGGGAGAGCGACACATCGAGGGGTACAGGGGGTTATATTATATACAGGGTAACTGATAGCTGGGAGAGAGTCACATCGAGGGGTACAGGGGGTTATATATACAGGGTAACAGATAGCTGGGAGAGAGTCACATCGAGGGGTACAGGGGGTTATATTATATACAGGGTAACAGATAGCTGGGAGAGAGTCACATCGAGGGGTACAGGGGGTTATATTATATACAGGGTAACAGATAGATGGGAGAGAGTCACATCGAGGGGTACAGGGGTTTATATTATATACAGGGTAACAGATAGCTGGGAGAGAGTCACATCGAGGGGTACAGGGGGTTATATTATATACAGGGTAACAGATAACTGGGAGAGAGTCACATCGAGGGGTACAGGGGGGTTATATTATATACAGGGTAACAGATAGCTGGGAGAGAGTCACATCGAGTGGTACAGGGGGTTATATATACAGGGTAACAGCTGGGAGAGAGTCACATCGAGGGGTACAAGGGGTTATATTGTATACAGGGTAACAGATAGCTGGGAGAGAGTCACATTGAGGGGTACAAGGGGTTATATTATATACAGGGTAACAGATAGCTGGGAGAGAGTCACATCGAGGGGTACAGGGGGTTATATTATATACAGGGTAACAGATAGCTGGGAGAGAGTCACATCGAGGGGTACAGGGGGTTATATTATATACAGGGTAACAGATAGCTGGGAGAGAGACACATCGAGGGGTACAGGGGGTTATATTATATACAGGGTAACAGATAGCTGGGAGAGAGTCACATTGAGGGGTACAAGGGGTTATATTATATACAGGGTAACAGATAGCTGGGAGAGAGTCACATCGAGGGGTACAGGGGGTTATATTATATACAGGGTAACAGATAGCTGGGAGAGAGTCACATCGAGGGGTACAGGGGGTTATATTATATACAGGGTAACAGATAGCTGGGAGAGAGACACATCGAGGGGTACAGGGGGTTATATTATATACAGGGTAACAGATAGCTGGGAGAGAGTCACATCGAGGGGTACAGGGGGTTATATATACAGGGTAACAGATAGCTGGGAGAGAGACACATCGAGGGGTACAGGGGGTTATATTATATACAGGGTAACAGATAGCTGGGAGAAAGTCACATCGAGCGGTACAGGGGGTTATATTATATACAGGGTAACAGATAGCTGGGAGAGAGACACATCGAGGGGTACAGGGGGTTATATTATATACAGGGTAACAGATAGCTGGGAGAAAGTCACATCGAGCGGTACAGGGGGTTATATTATATACAGGGTAACAGATAGCTGGGAGAGAGACACATCGAGGGGTACAGGGGGTTATATTATATACAGGGTAACTGATAGATGGGAGGGAGTCACATCGAGGGGTACAGAGGGGTTATATTATATACAGGGTAACAGCTGGGAGAGAGTCACATCGAGGGGTACAGGGGGTTATATATACAGGGTAACAGATAGCTGGGAGAGAGTCACATCGAGGGGTACAGGGGGTTATATTATATACAGGGTAACAGATAGCTGGGAGAGAGACACATCGAGGGGTACAGGGGGTTATATTATATTCAGGGTAACAGATAGCTGGGAGAGAGTCACATCGAGGGGTACAGGGGGTTATATATACAGGGTAACAGCTGAGAAAGAGTCACATCGAGGGGTACAGGGGGTTATATATACAGGGTAACAGCTGAGAAAGAGTCACATCGAGGGGTACAGGGGGTTATATTATATTCAGGGTAACAGATAGCTGGGAGAGAGTCACATCGAGGGGTACAGGGGGTTATATATACAGGGTAACAGCTGAGAAAGAGTCACATCGAGGGGTACAGGGGGTTATATATACAGGGTAACAGCTGAGAAAGAGTCACATCGAGGGGTACAGGGGGTTATATTATATCCAGGGTAAACGCCGGGAGAGAGTCACGTCGAATTTTAATTGCAATAATTGTTCTGTAAAATGTTAATCTCAGCCTCTGTGTCTCTTTTGTTCCTCCGCCCCGACCCTTCTTCGCTCCTCCACCCCATCCCTGTGTCCTTCTCCCTCCCTCCCTCCCTCCCTGTCTCCCTCCACCCCCCCGCCCCCCTCCCCCCCACCGCCCACTCTCTGCTGTGTCTCCCTCCAGGGTCGAGGAGGTTTCGGTGATATGTTTGGGATGATGAACAGCATGTTCACCAACATCAACTCGCTCATGGATAACGTGGTGAGTGGCTGGCTCCGTTCGGGAGGGCGGGGGGTTGTGGGGGTGGTGGTGGTGGTGGAGGAGTGAGTCCGTTCGGGGAGCGGGTCTATTTGGGGAGTGGGGGGGGTGGGGTGGAGGGGTGGGGGTGGGTCCATCCTGACGTTCCCCCCCTCCCCCTCCCCCCCGCAAACCCCTGACGTTCCCCCCTCCCCCTCTGGAAGCCCCGATGGTGCTGCTGCTGATGCTGTGGGACACAGCCACCCCTCCCCACATTGTGCAGCAACCCCCCCCCCCACCCCCCAACAACAGCCGTCTGGAGGGGGAGGGAGCAGGAGTGCCCTGGGTGTGGGGGTAGGGGAGTGTGGGATGGTGGGGGGTGTGGGGGGGGGGGTGCTCGGGGTGTAGGGGTGTGGGAGGTGGTGGGGGGAGTGCTCGGGGTGGGGGGGTAGGCGTGTGGGAGGTGGTGGGGGGAGTGCTCGGGGTGGGGGGGGTAAGGGTGAGGGGAGTGCTGGGGGTGGGGGGGGTAAGGGTGGGGGGAGTGCTGGGGGTGGGGGGAGTGCTGGGGGTGGGGGGGTAAGGGTGAGGGGAGTGCTGGGGGGTGGGGGGGGTAAGGGTGGGGGGAGTGCTGGGGGTGGGGGGGTTAAGGGTGAGGGGGAGTGCTGGGGGTGGGGGGGGGGTAAGGGTGGGGGGGGGTGCTGGGGGTGGGGGGGAGTGCTGGGGGTGGGGGGGGTAAGGGTGGGGGGAGTGCTGGGGGTGGGGGGGGTAAGGGTGAGGGGAGTGCTGGGGGTGGGGGGGGTAAGGGTGGGGGGAGTGCTGGGGGTGGGGGGGGGGTAAGGGGTGGGGGGGAGTGCTGGGGGTGGGGGGGGTAAGGGGTGGGGGGAGTGCTGGGGGGTGGGGGGGGGTAAGGGTGAGGGGAGTGCTGGGGGTGGGGGGGGGGTAAGGGTGGGGGGAGTGCCGGGGGTGGGGGGAGTGCTGGGGGTGGGGGGGGTAAGGGGTGGGGGGGAGTGCTGGGGGGTGGGGGGGTTAGGGGTGGGGGGAGTGCTGGGGGTGGGGGGAGTGCTGGGGTGGGGGGAGTGCTGGGGGTGGGGGTGAGTGCCGGGGGTGGGGGGAGTGCCCGGGGTGGGGGGAGTGCCGGGGGTGGGGGGTTAGGGGTGGGGGGGAGTGCTGGGGGTGGGGGGGAGTGCTGGGGGTGGGGGGGGTGCTGGGGGTGGGGGGAGTGCTGGGGGTGGGGGGAGTGCTGGGGGTGGGGGGGAGTGCTGGGGGTGGGGGGGTGATGGGGTGGGGGGGGGTAAGGGTGGGGGGGGGTGCTGGGGGGGTGGGGGGAGTGCTGGGGGTGGGGGGAGTGCTGGGGGTGGGGGAGGTAAGGGTGGGGGGAGTGCTGGGGGTGGGGTGAGTGCTGGGGGTGGGGGAGGTAAGGGTGGGGGGAGTGCTGGGGGTGGGGGGAGTGCTGGGGGTGGGGGGAGTGCTGGGGGTGGGGGGGGGATTGCTGGGGGTGGGG
>NW_024470964.1:0-10000 GCF_017639515.1 Carcharodon carcharias
TTTTTTGTTATTATTATTACCTTTATTTTGTTGGAAGTGCACCAAAAAAAAAAACTTTTGGATGAAAACCACTTTTGCATCATAGGAGCATGTTCAGGACCTTTTTATTAGGTTACCAGCTTTAGAAACATCAAAGACCACTGATAAGAAAAAGATGAATAATATGGAACTAGAAGTAAAACCAGTATTCAAATCATGTAACTTTCTGGCTTTGTGATGGGATTTTCTTGTGCCAGTAGATGTGGAATCAGAAAATTATTCCTTCATGGTAGACTTGACAATTCTGTGTTACTGGTAACATTTTAAAAAAATTCTTTCATGGGATGTGGGCATCGCTGGCTGGGCCACATTTATTGCCCATCCCTGACTGCCTTGGAGAAGGTGGTGGGTGAGCCACCTTCTTGAACCGCTGCAGTCTATGTGGTGTAGGTGCACCCATAGTGCTGTTAGGAAAGGATTCCAGGTATTTGACCCAGTGACAGTGAAGGAACGTTGTATATTTCCAAGTCATTATGGTAAGTGGCTTGGAGGGGAACTTCCAGGTGGTGTTCCCATGCGTCCAGCTGCCTTTGTCCTTCTAGGTGATAGAGGTCATGGGCTTGAAGTTGCTATCGAAGACTTTGGTGAGTTCCTTCAGTGTACACTTCTGCCACTGTGTCGGTGTTGGAAGGAGGTGGAATTTTGAAGAGGAAGCCAATACAAGTGTGTTGCATTTCCTGGATATAGTGTTGATTCTTGAATGTTGGAGCTGCACTCATCCAGGTAAATGATAGTATTCCATCACACTCCTGACATGTGCCTTGTAGAGATGGTGGACAGGCTTTGGGGAGTCTGGAGGTGAGTTACTGTCCACAGAATTCCCAGCCCCTGACCTGCTCTTGCAGCCACAGTATTTATATGGCTGCTCTAGTTTCAGTTTCTGGTCAATAGTAACCATCAGGTTGGTTGATAGTAGGGGATTTAATGATGGTAATGCCTTTGAATGTCAAGGGCGATGGATTCTGTCTGTTGGAGATGGTCATTGCCTGGCATTTGTGTGGTTGTGAATATTACTTGCCACTTATCAGCCCAAGCCTGAATGTTGTCCAGGCTTTGCTGCGTATAAGCACAGACTATTTCAGCAAATGGTGCTGAACATTGTGCATAATCAGACATCCCCACTTCTGACCTTATGATGGAAGGAAGGTCATTGTTGAAGCAGCTGTAGATGGTTGGGCCGAGGACACAACCCAGAGGAACTCCTGCAGGGACTGAGATGACTGACCTCCAACAACCACAACTAATCGTCCTCTGTGCTAGGCATGACTCCAACCAATAGAGTTTTCCCCTGATTCCCATTGACCTTCAGTTTTGCTAGGGCTCCTTGATGCCAAGTGCTGCACTGATGTCAAGGGCAGTCACTCTCACTTCATCACTGCAGTTCAGCTCTTTTTGTCCACGTTTTGACAAAGGATGTAATGAGGTCAGGAGTTCAGTGACCCTGAGCAGCAAGGAGCAGGTTATTGCTGAGCAAGTGCCTCTAGATGGCACTGTCAACATCACCTTCCATCACTTTGCTGATGATCAAGAGTAGACTGATGGTGTGGTAATTGGCCAGTTAGATTTGTCTTTTTTTGTGGACAGGACATTAGTTGGGCAATTTTCCACATTGCTGGGTAGATGCCATTATTGTAGTTGTACTGCTACAGCTTTGCTAGGGGTGCAGCTAGTTTTGGAGTACAAGTCTTCAGTACTATTGCTGGAATATTGCCAGGGCCAATAGCCTATCCAATATCCAATTAGGAAGGACCCCCAAAAGACAGGAAATAGATGATACACATTGGTCACCTCACACTAAGTTAGAGGATCAGCTGGGACAGGCAGCAAGGCCACAGGGACTGAAAAAAGACAAATGGAATCATTTTGTAAAAATTTGATTACAGGGAACTTTTCATTGGAAGTCTCTGGTTGCTCTGTTTGGACCATAGGGCTGGATTTCTCCCATGATTCTGGGTGTATACCTGTGTAAAAGTCCAGGGCCAGGATTTTTAGGTTGGTGTGCAGGTGTGCGCCGACACGTCCCGAGTGAGAAATAAAGCGCGTTGACGTTTAATGCACCCCACCTCGCGATATTTTGCTAGGTGGGTGCGCTATGAAGACAGAGGCACACCCACCTTTAATTAAGTGGCTAGTTAAAGCCTTGAGACACTGGTTGTCTCAGAGTTTATGTAAGCCGTTTGATTTTCAAGCCATTGCACAGGCAGGCGGGTAGGCCACATTTTCAAAAACCTCATCCCACAGGCGGGTTAAGAGGGGTCAGTGGGCTTGTTAACACAAGTCGTTTGTAATTTAGCTTATAACTTGCTGCTGCTTGCTTGTGTGAACGGAGACATCTTCGTTTCACTCAGAGCTGCTTGACAGAAATAAGAGGCTTCAGCTCAGGACTCCGAGGACTCATACCACTTGGGGCCTTCCAGGTATCAGATAGCCTTCTCTTACCCTGGAAATGGGGATTGGTGTTCTCGCTGGAGGCATCTCTGAGGAAGAAAAGAAGTGGTGAGGGACAGAAGGTGGAGGAGGCCAGGTGTCCATATTCAGCCTCCAGGGGAGCGACCTGTGGGAGGAGAGGCACAGGCACAAAAGGCGCAGGAACCAACAGGAAATCCAAGGTGGAAGGGGCACTGAAGATGCCACTACCCTGCTGCTAGGGTTTATAGGCAGCGATGCAGCTACCTCAATATGTCTCAGGTGCAATGCCAAAGGAGGCTCTGCCTCTCATCGGAGTCAGTGACCTCCATCTGTCAGAGGATCGGGTCTGAGATCAGCTCCGACTGTGTGGTGGACACCCATGCCAGTGGCTCTGAAGGTCATAGTGGCCCTCAACTGCTATGCCTCCAGCTCTTCCAGGGGTTGGTGGGTGAAACTTTGGGAGATTCAACAATCAGCTGTCCACACTTGTGTCAAGCTGGTGATAGACACTCTGTTCAGGTGTGCATTGATTTTCATTCACTACGTGGACGAAGGCATCCAGCTTAGCGACCCGAGGCTTTGCAACAATTGCTGGGTTCCCCCACGTCCAGGGTGCTATAGACTGTACACATGTGGCCATCAAGGCACCAGTGGGTGAGCCCGGTGCCTTCGTCATCAGGAAGGGCTTCCACTCCATAAACGTGCAGATAGTGTGTGATCACAGGATGCTGATTCTACAAGTCTGTGCAAGGTACCCAGGCAGCTCCCACGACACCTACATCCTCAGACACTCCCAGGTGCCGGGGCTCTTCAGTGCTCCAGCCCAGCTGGATGGATGGCTGCTGGGTGACAAGGGCTATCCCCTCAGAAGGTGGCTCATGACACCTCTCCACCATCCAAGAACAGAGGCCGAGCAGCGGTACAATAGGAGCCAAACCTCCACAAGGGCTGTGGTAGAGAGGACCATAGGCCTTCTCAAAGTGTGCTTCCCATGCCTGGACCATTCAGGGGTGCACTCTATTACCCAGATTGTGTCTCGATGATAGTGGCTGAATGCTGCACTCTCCCAATCTGGCACTGACAGGGGGGACACAGTGAAAGAAGAAGATGTTGATGCAGCTGCTCTGACAGCAGACAATGAGTCCAGTAGTGAGTCCGAGGATGAGTACAGTCAGGAGAACGTTGAGGGATAGAGACTGACCCGGGCAACCTCCAGGGAGGCAGGGACACCTGGGAGGCTTTGATCCAACATTCCTTCAACTAGCCTACCAAAGATGAACCACCACCACATGCCAGGGCTGCAGGCTCCATACTCGATACCTGACAGGAATATTTGCTTGGTGAACAACATGTACTATGTCTCATTTCAATAAAGTTTAATGAGTTTTAAAGTCACTCATAACATCATGAGTTACCCTGCACCTGCAGAACTAATGAAGCACCCAGAGGCTTGTACAAAACTCATTTAATGAAATGGTGCCTGGCGTACATTCTATAAGTGAAATTGAGAGAAGTTATCCATCACACCAATAAACAATTAATGTAAAAGTGGAGGAAACGGATATCACCCGTGATCAGCCGTGTTGTGATTAAAGTGCTTCAAGTTTGCGCTGTGGGTGCTATGTCTAGTTGCTCCTCCCTCGCTGGCACTGGTATTGGAGGCAGCCACTGACTCTGCTGTCCTGTTGGCCTTGATGACCTTGGCGGTCATCTCTGGCCAGTGGAGCCTGTGTTGGCCCTGCCTGGAGGGTGCGGCCAGTGCACGGCTGGTATCTCCCCAGTCACCGCACCCTCAGTGGAAGTCACGGTCACTGGCAGAGGGGCAGAGGAGCTGCTGCCCTCATCCAGAGCGCCCTGAAAGGAGTGCAGAGACGACAGGCAGATCATGCGCCAATGTGACGTTGCTCTGGACCTCTCTGCTCACCATTGATGGATGGGCACCGAGCTGGGATACTGGGTGCCCAATCCATCTCCCACACTGACACTGACCACCTGCAGGTCTGAGCGCAATCCCCAAGAAGCCCTGATTCAGCTCCTGGAACAGCCTCTCCATGAGAGTCGCCACTCTCTCCATGGAGGAGGCAGTGTGCTCGGCCATGAGAGTCATTGCATTGCACATGCTCCGCATGGACTCCTCCACAACGGAGACCATGGCAGGCATTCCCTCATGTGTCTCCGCCAGATCCTCCCACACATCCCGCTGGACTTCCAGCATCTGCTGCCTCAGGGACGACTCCAGAGGCCCATCATCAACCACCGACTGAGCATGTTCCTGGTCTCCAAAAGTCCTCTGACTGCTGGCGCCCTGGGCACTCTCTGCCTCCGCCTGCACCTCAAGCGAGTGTGAAGTGTCCTCACCAACGTGCACCGAGATACTAGCTGCCGATCTAATGCTCACCGAGGTGCTGGTATCTGCGCTGGTGCCTGCTTGGCTGAGAGAGTGGCTCAGGTGCGTTGTGATGGTTGCTGTCCTCTGGGGTCAGTGGTGGGTCTTCAGGCTCCTCACATTGATGGGCTGCTGTTGAGCCTGAAAGGAAGAACAAGGACATGTCATTAGTTGAAGTCATTCCACTGTTACTGTGCATGCCTGGCACCCAGATCAAGGTGCCCTTGTCTTTCGATTATCAGTCGGGATTCCATGTTCAAGGCTCACATCAATATAGAGACTACACTGGAATGGTTACAATTGCAGACGTTCTCACCTCAGTGCACTGCACTCTTACCTCCCTGTGGCACCCCAACCTCACCGCGGCCGCTTGACCGGGTGCATGGCGCCTCTCCAACTCCAGGGCCTCCTGCTCACATTGAGTGAGGGTGAGGAGGTGTGGAGGTCCCCAACCAGTCCGCAGCCTCTCAGCATTGTTGTGGGATGTTTTCTCCTGAAAGGACAGAGAGCATTGATGAGCCTACTCTCTACCTGCAGCCCCATTGCAGCCTGGCCAACCCCACCTGAGGAACCCCTCACAGGACTCAGCCCATTCGTGACCCTGGAGCCACAAGACACTCAGTCCAAGCAGCCAGGGCTCAGCCCCTTGGCCAGCTCCTGCCTCATTGGCATTTGCCACTTACACTCTAACACCTCTGAGGTCCAAGGGGGGGATGGGCAGCTCTTAACTGCTGTGCTAAGTGACCCATGCCAACAGGGTTCTCACCCTCCCCGATCGCAGCAGATTGTTGAAGCGCTTCCGGCACTGGACCCGTGTGCGCCTCACCACATCACCATATCTCCTCCCAGGTCTTTTTGGTGAGATGAGGTGTGGGGGGGGGCCTCGTCCTGCATTCCCCGGGGACAAGGATTTCTCAGGAGGGCAGTAAGGCACTCATCAGAGAAATGCGGGGACAACTGCCCTGACGACCTGCACCTCCCGCCTGCCGCCATATGCACCCGCTACGCTGTCCATCGCGAGGTCAACGTCCTTCACCAGCAGCCTCCCGAGGGCTGCCGGGGCTGCGTTTGAATCAGCTGCCGGGTTGCTATTGGACCCAGTGGACATTGAGCACCGGCCCCCCCACCCGCCCTTCTCGCTCATTCCACAGCTGCGTCGTATGCTAGGTGGGTCTTAATTGGCCAGCCCGCGTATAATCACGATGCGGAGCCGATCGCGGTTGGTGGTCAGCTTCCCAAACGCCCGCGCCAAACCCGACCAACAAGGGAAAGATTCTGGCCTAGGGAACTTTGGGCTGATGCCTATTGCAGGCGGTTGTCAGTCAGGTCAAGTGAAGGGCATTTTGAATATGCTTCACTTGAACTCCCTGGGCAGAGGATTGGTGTTTCCAAATTGAACACAACATTTAAGATTGAAATCTAATGTTACAGATTTTGTGGGTCAAGAACATTGCAAGTGAAGGTCAAGGAAACACAGGAGATTCCAGTTTTTAACAAATGATAATGATAAAAGGTCAAAGTACCTCATGCTGTGTGACATCACAATTATCTAGTTAAGAATCTCTGTTACTAAGGTGATTACGGAGAAATAATTGTATTTATCATTTTAGAATCTTTGATAGTTATTGGACATCTGAACATTGCTCTTCCATTGGTGCGCTTTCTTTTCAAAACTTGTGAGATTTATCTGACTCTTAATAAGTCAATCATTTTTTCACTTAGTAATTTAGCTTTTACACTGTGCAGCAGGTAAGTTTAACAAATGTAACCCAAGAAAGAAACTTCTTTTCCCAAAGAGGGGTAAGAATGTGGAGCTCCATGTGGAGTGGTTGAATTGAATAGTATAGATGCATTTAAGGGGAACCCAAGGAAGTACATGAGGAGCTAAGGAATAGAAAGTTATAGTGAAAGGGTGAGAAGAAGTCAGTGAGATGGAGAAGGCGCATGTGGAGCATTAGTATAATGACCATTTGGGGTGAATGGTCTGTTTCTATGCTGTGCTTCCCTCTACGCAACATGTAACTCCTTATGAATACTTTTTATGTTTGTGAATTGTTCCTGTTTCTACTTTGTAAGTTTATATTTTTGATGCAAAGTATGACACAGGAGCGTTATAAAACAAAATTCAGCACCCAACCTCATAGATATTGGGACAGGTGAACGGAAGCTTGGTCAAAGAAATAGGTTTTAAGAAGCTTGTTAACAGAGCAAAGAGAATAGAAAGGCAGAGAGGTTTAGGGAGAGAACTCCAGAATGTAGAAGCCTTGACTGCTGTAGTATGGCTACCAATGGTGGAGTGATTAAAATTGGGAATTCTCAAAATGCCAAAATTTGTGGAGCAAAGATATGTCGGAGGGTTGTAGCCACAAGGTAAGTAGCAGACTTGGAGAGTTTGAGGCCATGGTGTAGTGATATTGTCGCTGGACTAGTAATCTAGAGCCCCACATAATGCTCTGGGGTCCTGGGTTCAAATCCTGCCATTGTAGTTGTGGAATTTGCATTTAATAAAAATGCCTAATGAAACTATTGTTGTAAAAACCCTACATTAGACTCCAGACCCACAGCAATGTGGTTTGACTCTTAAGTGCCCTCTGAAATGTCCTAGAAAGCCGCTTAGTCATCTCAAGAAAGGAATGAAAACCGGACGGGTCACCCAGCATTGACCTAGGCAAACTCAACTCTGTGACCCTGCAAAGTCCTCCTTACTAACATCTGGAGGCTAGTGCCAAAATTAAGAGAGCTGTCTTACAGGCTAGTTAAGCAGCACCTTACAGATAATGTCGCAGACACCACCATCACCACCCCTTGGTCTGTCCGTCCCCCGGCAGGACAGACCCAGCAGATTTGGCAGCACAGTGGTATACAGTTGGGAGGGAGTAGCCCTGGGAGTCCTCAACATCGATTCTGGACCCCAAGAAGTCTCTTGGCATCAGGTCAAACATGGGCTGATTACTACGTACCACCCTCCCTCAGCTGATGAACCATCCTCCATGTTGAACACCACTTTGACGAAGCACTGAGGGTAGCAAGGGCACAGGATGTACTCTGGGTGGGGGGGACTTCAATGTGCAACAGCAAGAGTGGCTTGGAAGTACTACTACTGACCGAGCTGGCTGGGTCTGCAGCAGGTGGTGAGGGAACCAACAAGAGGGAAAAAACACACTTGACCTCATCTTCACCAACCTGCCTGCCACAGATGCATCTGTCTATGAGAGCACCGGGTGGAGTGGCCACCCCACAGTCATTGTGGAGACAAAGTCCTGTCTTCACATGAGGATACCCCCCCACAGTGTGTGGCACTACCACCATGCTAAATGGGATAGATTTCCAACAGATTTAGCAACTCAAGACTGGGCATTATGAGTCACTATGGGCCATCAGCTGCAGAATTGTACTCAAAAACAATTTGTAACCTCATGCCCAGCAAATCCCCAACTCTACCATTACCTTCAAGCCAGGGTATCAACCCTAGTTCAATGAAGAAGTGCAGGAAGGCATGCCAGGAGCACACCAGGCATACCTAAATATGAGGTGTCAACCTGGTGAAGCTGTAACACAGGACTACTTGTGTACCAAACAGCATAACAGCAAGTGATAGCAATCCCACAACCAATGGATCAGATCTAAGCTCTACAGTCCTGCCACATCCAATCGTGAATGCGGTGGAGGAGAGTCTCCACAAATATCCCCATCTTCAATGATGGGGGAAGTCTAGCACATCCATGCAAAAGTAAGGCTGAAGCATTTGCAACAATCTTCAACCAGAGTTGCCGAGTGGATGATCCAAATTGGCCTCCTCCTGAGGTCCCTAGCATCACAGGTGCCAGTCTTCAGCCAACTCAATTCACTCCACGTGATGCCAAGAAACATCTGAAGGCACTGGATACTGCAAAGGCTATGGGCCTGACAATATTCCGGCAAAGTATGAAGACTTGTGCTCCAGAACTTGCCACACCCCAACCCAAGCTGTTCCAGTACAGTTACAACACTGACATCCATCTGGCTATGTGGTAAAATGATGTCCTGTACACAAAAAGCAGGACAAATCCAATCTGGCCAATTACCCATCAGTCTACTCTTGATTATCAGAAAATGATGGACGGGGTAATCAACAGTGCTATCAAGCGGCACTTGCTCAGTGATAACCTGCTCACTGATGCTCATTTTGGGTTCTGCCAAGGCCACTCAGCTCCTGACCTCATTACAGCTCTCTTCAAACATGGACAAAAGAGCTGAACTTCTGAGGTGAAGTGGAGAGTGACTGCCCTTGACATCAAGGCAGCATTTGACTGAATGTGGCATCAAGGAACGTGAGCAAAACTGGAGTCAATGGGAGTCATGGGAAAACCTCTCACTGCTTAGAGTCCTATCTAGCACAAAGGAATGATGGTTGTTGGTTGTGGAGGTCAATCATCTCAGTTCCAGGACATCACTGCAGATTTCCTTAGGGTAGTGTCCTTGGCCCAACCATTCAGCTGCATCATCCTTTCATCATAGGGTCAGAAGTGGGGATGTTGCTGATGATTGGTACAATGTTCAGCACCATTTGTGATTCCTCAGATACTGAAGCAGTTCATGTCCAAATGCAGTAAGACCTCGACAATATCCAGGCTTGGGCTTGACAAGTGCAACTAACATTCGTGCCTCACAAATGCCAGGTAATGATCATCTCCAAGAAGAAAAGTCTAACTGTTGTCCCTTATAACATTCAATGGCATTGCCATCACTGAGTCCCCCTATTAACATCCTGGGGGTTGCCATTGACCAGAAATTGAACTGACCAGCCATATAAATACCATGGCTACAAAAGCAGGTCAGACACAGGAATCCTGTGATGAGTAACTCACCTCCTGATTCCCCAAAGCCTGTTCACCATCTACAAGGCACAAATCGGAGTGTGATGGAATATTCCCCACTTGCCTGGATGAGTGCAGCTCCAACAACACTCAAGAAGCTTGACATCATCCAGGACAAAGCAGCCTTCTTGATTGGCACCACATCCACAAACATTCACTCCCTCAACCACCGACACTCACAAGTAGCAGCTTGTGTACCATCTACAAGAAGCACTGCAGGAATTCACCTAGACTCCTTAGACAGCACCTTCCAAAACCCATGACCACTACCATCTAGAAGGACAAAGACAGCAGATAGATTGGGAACATC
>NW_024470964.1:17500-28946 GCF_017639515.1 Carcharodon carcharias
CCCCCCCCCCCCCCCCCCCCCCCCCCCCCCCCCCCCCCCCCCCCCCCCCCCCCCCCCCCCCCCCCCCCCCCCCCCCCCCCCCCCCCCCCCCCCCCCCCCCCCCCCCCCCCCCCCCCCCCCCCCCCCCCCCCCCCCCCCCCCCCCCCCCCCCCCCCCCCCCCCCCCCCCCCCCCCCCCCCCCCCCCCCCCCCCCCCCCCCCCCCCCCCCCCCCCCCCCCCCCCCCCCCCCCCCCCCCCCCCCCCCCCCCCCCCCCCCCCCCCCCCCCCCCCCCCCCCCCCCCCCCCCCCCCCCCCCCCCCCCCCCCCCCCCCCCCCCCCCCCCCCCCCCCCCCCCCCCCCCCCCCCCCCCCCCCCCCCCCCCCCCCCCCCCCCCCCCCCCCCCCCCCCCCCCCCCCCCCCCCCCCCCCCCCCCCCCCCCCCCCCCCCCCCCCCCCCCCCCCCCCCCCCCCCCCCCCCCCCCCCCCCCCCCCCCCCCCCCCCCCCCCCCCCCCCCCCCCCCCCCCCCCCCCCCCCCCCCCCCCCCCCCCCCCCCCCCCCCCCCCCCCCCCCCCCCCCCCCCCCCCCCCCCCCCCCCCCCCCCCCCCCCCCCCCCCCCCCCCCCCCCCCCCCCCCCCCCCCCCCCCCCCCCCCCCCCCCCCCCCCCCCCCCCCCCCCCCCCCCCACCCCCCCCCCCCCCCCCCCCCCCCCCCCCCCCCCCCCCCCCCCCCCCCCCCCCCCCCCCCCCCCCCCCCCCCCCCCCCCCCCCCCCCCCCCCCCCCCCCCCCCCCCCCCCCCCCCCCCCCCCCCCCCCCCCCCCCCCCCCCCCCCCCCCCCCCCCCCCCCCCCCCCCCCCCCCCCCCCCCCCCCCCCCCCCCCCCCCCCCCCCCCCCCCCCCCCCCCCCCCCCCCCCCCCCCCCCCCCCCCCCCCCCCCCCCCCCCCCCCCCCCCCCCCCCCCCCCCCCCCCCCCCCCCCCCCCCCCCCCCCCCCCCCCCCCCCCCCCCCCCCCCCCCCCCCCCCCCCCCCCCCCCCCCCCCCCCCCCCCCCCCCCCCCCCCCCCCCCCCCCCCCCCCCCCCCCCCCCCCCCCCCCCCCCCCCCCCCCCCCCCCCCCCCCCCCCCCCCCCCCCCCCCCCCCCCCCCCCCCCCCCCCCCCCCCCCCCCCCCCCCCCCCCCCCCCCCCCCCCCCCCCCCCCCCCCCCCCCCCCCCCCCCCCCCCCCCCCCCCCCCCCCCCCCCCCCCCCCCCCCCCCCCCCCCCCCCCCCCCCCCCCCCCCCCCCCCCCCCCCCCCCCCCCCCCCCCCCCCCCCCCCCCCCCCCCCCCCCCCCCCCCCCCCCCCCCCCCCCCCCCCCCCCCCCCCCCCCCCCCCCCCCCCCCCCCCCCCCCCCCCCCCCCCCCCCCCCCCCCCCCCCCCCCCCCCCCCCCCCCCCCCCCCCCCCCCCCCCCCCCCCCCCCCCCCCCCCCCCCCCCCCCCCCCCCCCCCCCCCCCCCCCCCCCCCCCCCCCCCCCCCCCCCCCCCCCCCCCCCCCCCCCCCCCCCCCCCCCCCCCCCCCCCCCCCCCCCCCCCCCCCCCCCCCCCCCCCCCCCCCCCCCCCCCCCCCCCCCCCCCCCCCCCCCCCCCCCCCCCCCCCCCCCCCCCCCCCCCCCCCCCCCCCCCCCCCCCCCCCCCCCCCCCCCCCCCCCCCCCCCCCCCCCCCCCCCCCCCCCCCCCCCCCCCCCCCCCCCCCCCCCCCCCCCCCCCCCCCCCCCCCCCCCCCCCCCCCCCCCCCCCCCCCCCCCCCCCCCCCCCCCCCCCCCCCCCCCCCCCCCCCCCCCCCCCCCCCCCCCCCCCCCCCCCCCCCCCCCCCCCCCCCCCCCCCCCCCCCCCCCCCCCCCCCCCCCCCCCCCCCCCCCCCCCCCCCCCCCCCCCCCCCCCCCCCCCCCCCCCCCCCCCCCCCCCCCCCCCCCCCCCCCCCCCCCCCCCCCCCCCCCCCCCCCCCCCCCCCCCCCCCCCCCCCCCCCCCCCCCCCCCCCCCCCCCCCCCCCCCCCCCCCCCCCCCCCCCCCCCCCCCCCCCCCCCCCCCCCCCCCCCCCCCCCCCCCCCCCCCCCCCCCCCCCCCCCCCCCCCCCCCCCCCCCCCCCCCCCCCCCCCCCCCCCCCCCCCCCCCCCCCCCCCCCCCCCCCCCCCCCCCCCCCCCCCCCCCCCCCCCCCCCCCCCCCCCCCCCCCCCCCCCCCCCCCCCCCCCCCCCCCCCCCCCCCCCCCCCCCCCCCCCCCCCCCCCCCCCCCCCCCCCCCCCCCCCCCCCCCCCCCCCCCCCCCCCCCCCCCCCCCCCCCCCCCCCCCCCCCCCCCCCCCCCCCCCCCCCCCCCCCCCCCCCCCCCCCCCCCCCCCCCCCCCCCCCCCCCCCCCCCCCCCCCCCCCCCCCCCCCCCCCCCCCCCCCCCCCCCCCCCCCCCCCCCCCCCCCCCCCCCCCCCCCCCCCCCCCCCCCCCCCCCCCCCCCCCCCCCCCCCCCCCCCCCCCCCCCCCCCCCCCCCCCCCCCCCCCCCCCCCCCCCCCCCCCCCCCCCCCCCCCCCCCCCCCCCCCCCCCCCCCCCCCCCCCCCCCCCCCCCCCCCCCCCCCCCCCCCCCCCCCCCCCCCCCCCCCCCCCCCCCCCCCCCCCCCCCCCCCCCCCCCCCCCCCCCCCCCCCCCCCCCCCCCCCCCCCCCCCCCCCCCCCCCCCCCCCCCCCCCCCCCCCCCCCCCCCCCCCCCCCCCCCCCCCCCCCCCCCCCCCCCCCCCCCCCCCCCCCCCCCCCCCCCCCCCCCCCCCCCCCCCCCCCCCCCCCCCCCCCCCCCCCCCCCCCCCCCCCCCCCCCCCCCCCCCCCCCCCCCCCCCCCCCCCCCCCCCCCCCCCCCCCCCCCCCCCCCCCCCCCCCCCCCCCCCCCCCCCCCCCCCCCCCCCCCCCCCCCCCCCCCCCCCCCCCCCCCCCCCCCCCCCCCCCCCCCCCCCCCCCCCCCCCCCCCCCCCCCCCCCCCCCCCCCCCCCCCCCCCCCCCCCCCCCCCCCCCCCCCCCCCCCCCCCCCCCCCCCCCCCCCCCCCCCCCCCCCCCCCCCCCCCCCCCCCCCCCCCCCCCCCCCCCCCCCCCCCCCCCCCCCCCCCCCCCCCCCCCCCCCCCCCCCCCCCCCCCCCCCCCCCCCCCCCCCCCCCCCCCCCCCCCCCCCCCCCCCCCCCCCCCCCCCCCCCCCCCCCCCCCCCCCCCCCCCCCCCCCCCCCCCCCCCCCCCCCCCCCCCCCCCCCCCCCCCCCCCCCCCCCCCCCCCCCCCCCCCCCCCCCCCCCCCCCCCCCCCCCCCCCCCCCCCCCCCCCCCCCCCCCCCCCCCCCCCCCCCCCCCCCCCCCCCCCCCCCCCCCCCCCCCCCCCCCCCCCCCCCCCCCCCCCCCCCCCCCCCCCCCCCCCCCCCCCCCCCCCCCCCCCCCCCCCCCCCCCCCCCCCCCCCCCCCCCCCCCCCCCCCCCCCCCCCCCCCCCCCCCCCCCCCCCCCCCCCCCCCCCCCCCCCCCCCCCCCCCCCCCCCCCCCCCCCCCCCCCCCCCCCCCCCCCCCCCCCCCCCCCCCCCCCCCCCCCCCCCCCCCCCCCCCCCCCCCCCCCCCCCCCCCCCCCCCCCCCCCCCCCCCCCCCCCCCCCCCCCCCCCCCCCCCCCCCCCCCCCCCCCCCCCCCCCCCCCCCCCCCCCCCCCCCCCCCCCCCCCCCCCCCCCCCCCCCCCCCCCCCCCCCCCCCCCCCCCCCCCCCCCCCCCCCCCCCCCCCCCCCCCCCCCCCCCCCCCCCCCCCCCCCCCCCCCCCCCCCCCCCCCCCCCCCCCCCCCCCCCCCCCCCCCCCCCCCCCCCCCCCCCCCCCCCCCCCCCCCCCCCCCCCCCCCCCCCCCCCCCCCCCCCCCCCCCCCCCCCCCCCCCCCCCCCCCCCCCCCCCCCCCCCCCCCCCCCCCCCCCCCCCCCCCCCCCCCCCCCCCCCCCCCCCCCCCCCCCCCCCCCCCCCCCCCCCCCCCCCCCCCCCCCCCCCCCCCCCCCCCCCCCCCCCCCCCCCCCCCCCCCCCCCCCCCCCCCCCCCCCCCCCCCCCCCCCCCCCCCCCCCCCCCCCCCCCCCCCCCCCCCCCCCCCCCCCCCCCCCCCCCCCCCCCCCCCCCCCCCCCCCCCCCCCCCCCCCCCCCCCCCCCCCCCCCCCCCCCCCCCCCCCCCCCCCCCCCCCCCCCCCCCCCCCCCCCCCCCCCCCCCCCCCCCCCCCCCCCCCCCCCCCCCCCCCCCCCCCCCCCCCCCCCCCCCCCCCCCCCCCCCCCCCCCCCCCCCCCCCCCCCCCCCCCCCCCCCCCCCCCCCCCCCCCCCCCCCCCCCCCCCCCCCCCCCCCCCCCCCCCCCCCCCCCCCCCCCCCCCCCCCCCCCCCCCCCCCCCCCCCCCCCCCCCCCCCCCCCCCCCCCCCCCCCCCCCCCCCCCCCCCCCCCCCCCCCCCCCCCCCCCCCCCCCCCCCCCCCCCCCCCCCCCCCCCCCCCCCCCCCCCCCCCCCCCCCCCCCCCCCCCCCCCCCCCCCCCCCCCCCCCCCCCCCCCCCCCCCCCCCCCCCCCCCCCCCCCCCCCCCCCCCCCCCCCCCCCCCCCCCCCCCCCCCCCCCCCCCCCCCCCCCCCCCCCCCCCCCCCCCCCCCCCCCCCCCCCCCCCCCCCCCCCCCCCCCCCCCCCCCCCCCCCCCCCCCCCCCCCCCCCCCCCCCCCCCCCCCCCCCCCCCCCCCCCCCCCCCCCCCCCCCCCCCCCCCCCCCCCCCCCCCCCCCCCCCCCCCCCCCCCCCCCCCCCCCCCCCCCCCCCCCCCCCCCCCCCCCCCCCCCCCCCCCCCCCCCCCCCCCCCCCCCCCCCCCCCCCCCCCCCCCCCCCCCCCCCCCCCCCCCCCCCCCCCCCCCCCCCCCCCCCCCCCCCCCCCCCCCCCCCCCCCCCCCCCCCCCCCCCCCCCCCCCCCCCCCCCCCCCCCCCCCCCCCCCCCCCCCCCCCCCCCCCCCCCCCCCCCCCCCCCCCCCCCCCCCCCCCCCCCCCCCCCCCCCCCCCCCCCCCCCCCCCCCCCCCCCCCCCCCCCCCCCCCCCCCCCCCCCCCCCCCCCCCCCCCCCCCCCCCCCCCCCCCCCCCCCCCCCCCCCCCCCCCCCCCCCCCCCCCCCCCCCCCCCCCCCCCCCCCCCCCCCCCCCCCCCCCCCCCCCCCCCCCCCCCCCCCCCCCCCCCCCCCCCCCCCCCCCCCCCCCCCCCCCCCCCCCCCCCCCCCCCCCCCCCCCCCCCCCCCCCCCCCCCCCCCCCCCCCCCCCCCCCCCCCCCCCCCCCCCCCCCCCCCCCCCCCCCCCCCCCCCCCCCCCCCCCCCCCCCCCCCCCCCCCCCCCCCCCCCCCCCCCCCCCCCCCCCCCCCCCCCCCCCCCCCCCCCCCCCCCCCCCCCCCCCCCCCCCCCCCCCCCCCCCCCCCCCCCCCCCCCCCCCCCCCCCCCCCCCCCCCCCCCCCCCCCCCCCCCCCCCCCCCCCCCCCCCCCCCCCCCCCCCCCCCCCCCCCCCCCCCCCCCCCCCCCCCCCCCCCCCCCCCCCCCCCCCCCCCCCCCCCCCCCCCCCCCCCCCCCCCCCCCCCCCCCCCCCCCCCCCCCCCCCCCCCCCCCCCCCCCCCCCCCCCCCCCCCCCCCCCCCCCCCCCCCCCCCCCCCCCCCCCCCCCCCCCCCCCCCCCCCCCCCCCCCCCCCCCCCCCCCCCCCCCCCCCCCCCCCCCCCCCCCCCCCCCCCCCCCCCCCCCCCCCCCCCCCCCCCCCCCCCCCCCCCCCCCCCCCCCCCCCCCCCCCCCCCCCCCCCCCCCCCCCCCCCCCCCCCCCCCCCCCCCCCCCCCCCCCCCCCCCCCCCCCCCCCCCCCCCCCCCCCCCCCCCCCCCCCCCCCCCCCCCCCCCCCCCCCCCCCCCCCCCCCCCCCCCCCCCCCCCCCCCCCCCCCCCCCCCCCCCCCCCCCCCCCCCCCCCCCCCCCCCCCCCCCCCCCCCCCCCCCCCCCCCCCCCCCCCCCCCCCCCCCCCCCCCCCCCCCCCCCCCCCCCCCCCCCCCCCCCCCCCCCCCCCCCCCCCCCCCCCCCCCCCCCCCCCCCCCCCCCCCCCCCCCCCCCCCCCCCCCCCCCCCCCCCCCCCCCCCCCCCCCCCCCCCCCCCCCCCCCCCCCCCCCCCCCCACCCCCCCCCCCCCCCCCCCCCCCCCCCCCCCCCCCCCCCCCCCCCCCCCCCCCCCCCCCCCCCCCCCCCCCCCCCCCCCCCCCCCCCCCCCCCCCCCCCCCCCCCCCCCCCCCCCCCCCCCCGCCCCCCCCCCCCCCCCCCCCCCCCCCCCCCCCCCCCCCCCCCCCCCCCCCCCCCCCCCCCCCCCCCCCCCCCCCCCCCCCCCCCCCCCCCCCCCCCCCCCCCCCCCCCCCCCCCCCCCCCCCCCCCCCCCCCCCCCCCCCCCCCCCCCCCCCCCCCCCCCCCCCCCCCCCCCCCCCCCCCCCCCCCCCCCCCCCCCCCCCCCCCCCCCCCCCCCCCCCCCCCCCCCCCCCCCCCCCCCCCCCCCCCCCCCCCCCCCCCCCCCCCCCCCCCCCCCCCCCCCCCCCCCCCCCCCCCCCCCCCCCCCCCCCCCCCCCCCCCCCCCCCCCCCCCCCCCCCCCCCCCCCCCCCCCCCCCCCCCCCCCCCCCCCCCCCCCCCCCCCCCCCCCCCCCCCCCCCCCCCCCCCCCCCCCCCCCCCCCCCCCCCCCCCCACCCCCCCCCCCCCCCCCCCCCCCCCCCCCCCCCCCCCCCCCCCCCCCCCCCCCCCCCCACCCCCCCCCCCCCCCCCCCCCCCCCCCCCCCCCCCCCCCCCCCCCCCCCCCCCCCCCCCCCCCCCCACCCCCCCCCCCCCCCCCCACCCCCCCCCCCCCCCCCCCCCCCCCCCCCCCACCCCCCCCCCCCCCCCCCCCCCCCCCCCCCCCCCCCCCCCCCCCCCCCCCCCCCCCCCCCCCCCCCCCCCCCCCCCCCCGCCCCCCCCCCCCCCCCCCCCCCCCCCCCCCCCCCCCCCCCCCCCCCCCCCCCCCCCCCCCCCCCCCCGCCCCCCCCCCCCCCCCCCCCCCCCCCCCCCCCCCCCCCCCCCCCCCCCCCCCCCCCCCCCCCCCCCCCCCCCCCCCCCCCCCCCCCCCCCCCCCCCCCCCCCCCCCCCCCTCCCCACCCCCCCCCCCCCCCCCCCCCCCCCCCCCCCCACCCCCCCCCCCCGCCCCCCCCCCCCCCCCCCCCCCCCCCCCCCCCCCCCCCCCCCCCCCCCCCCCCCCCCCCCCCCCGCCCCCACCCCCCCCCCCCCCCCCCCCCCCCCCCCCCCCCCCCCACCCCCCCCCCCCCCCCCCCCCCCCCCCCCCCCCCCCCCCCCCCCCCCCCCCCCCCCCCCCCCCCCCCCCCCCCCCCCCCCCCCCCCCCCCCCCCCCCCCCCCCCCCCCCCCCCCCCCCCCCCCCACCCCCCCCCCCTCCGCCCCCCCCCCCCCCCCCCCCCGCCCCCCCCCCCCCATCCCCCCCCCCGCCCCCCCCCCCCCCCCCCCCCCCCCCCCCGCCCCCCCCCCCCGCCCCCCCCCCCCCCCCCCCCCCAACCCCCCCCACCCTCACCTGCCCAGCCCCACCCCCCCCCCCCCACCCTCCCCCGGCCCCCCCCCCAACGCCCCCCACCCACCCCCCCCCCCCCCCCCGACCCCCCGCCCGCCCCCCCCCGCCACCCAACCCTCTCCCAATGCCCGCCCCAGAACTGGATTTCCAGGGTTGTGGATTAGATCTACTTTTCCTTTTATTTCATTCATTCACCAGGTGTGGGCTTCGCTGGCTGGGCCAGCTTTAATTGCCCATCCCTATTGCCTTGAGAAGGTGTGGTGAGCCGCCTTCTCAAACCACTGCAGTCCATGTAGTGTAGGTACACCCACAGTCCTGTTAGGCACGGAGTCCTAGGATCTTTACCCAGTGACCAGTGAAGGAATGGCGATATATTTCCAAGTCAGATGGATGGTGAGCGACTTGGAGGAGAACTTCCAAGTGGTGGTGTTCCCATCTATCTGCTGCCCTTATGCATCTAGATGGTAATGGCCGTGGGTTTGGAAAGGTGCTGTCTAAGGAGCTTTGGTGAATTCATGCAGTGCATCTTGTAGATGGAACACACTGCTGCTACTGTGCCTCAGTGGCGGAGGGGTAGTGGATGTTTGTGGATGTGGTGCCAATCAAATGGGGTCCTTTGTCTTGGATGGGTGTCAAGCTTCTTGAGTGTTGTGGAAGCTGCACTCATTCAAGGCAGTGGGGAGTATTCCATCACACTCCTGACTTGTGCCTTGTAGATGGTGAACAGGCTTCAGGGAGTCAGAAGGTGAGTTACTTATCGCAGGATTCCTAACCTCGGACCTGCTCTTGTAGCCACAGTGTTTATATGGCTAGTCCAGTTCAGTTTCTGGTCAATCGTAACCCCCAGGACATTGATAGTAGGGGAATCAGTGATGGTCATGCCATTGTACATCAAAGGGCGATGACTGGATTCTCTCTTGTTGGAGATGGTCATTGCCTGACACTTGTGTAGCGTGAATGTTACTTTTTTAAAAATTCATTCATGGGGTGTGGGCTTCACTGGCTAGGCCAGCATTTATTGCCCATCCCTTGTTGCCTTAAGAGGTGGTGATGAGCTGCCTTCTTGAACCACTGCTGTCCCTGTAATGTAGGTACACTCACAGTGCTGTTAGGAAGGGAGTTCCAGGATTTTGGCCCAGCGACATTGAAGGAACGGCAATATATTTCCAAGTCAGGATGGTGAATAACTTGGAGGGGAACTTCCAGTTGGTGGTGTTCCCATCTATCTGCTGCCCTTGTCCTTCTAGATGGTAGTGGTCATGGTTTGGAAAGTATTGTCTAAGGAGCCTTGGTGTGTTCCTGCAGTGCATCTTGTAGATGGTACACACTTGCCACTTGTCAGCCTACCTACATAATCAACTCTATTACTATGCATTGCTATGCAATCGAATGCTGGCATTTGGATATTGAAATCATGTCCTTCAGACTCAATGCTGACAGCACGATCCAGTGACCAAGTCTCTTCTGCTATTAGCTCTTTAATGAGTTGCCCACAATCATTTGTGAGATAGTGTTTGGAACCTGACTAGTAATGAGAAAATGGCAGGTGCTGGGAATACAGAGCTCCTGAACTGATCTGACTTCTCCAGTACCTGAATCCTGAACCGAATAATGTCAAGAATAATGTGTGAGCAGTTCCTACTATAATGAAACTTGTAATATATTTGCTCTAATAACCAATGGGGTGTTCATAATAAAAAGGATTACTTATTTAAAAAATATCACCAGACTCTAAGCTAAAGCATTATATGATAAGGTTGGCATTGTAATACCCACTGTTAGCGTTGGCACTTAAACAACCTGCTAATGTGCTTTTTAAAGGCGCCTGCAGTATGTCAATGAGATATTTACACCTACAACCTGGTATGGCATATTTAAAGACACCGCTGTACAACGTGAGATCTTCCATTCAAATTATCTGAGAAAAATGGATGCTGAACAGTTGATGATGAGTTGGTGGAAGTAAGCAAAGCAGCATGGAAAAGAATGGTACAGTTTGGGCTTTCAAAGGCAAAGAGTGAATTTGAGTATTGCCGATAAAAACGTTTTGTTGAAGCTTTTTGTCTTGCATTGGGACAATTGCAAGAAAGCCAATGTCTGGGGAAGCAACAACTTTGAGAAATCCAAAGACTGGCAGATCGTATCAAACAGCATGTTCCTTCCACTGTTTGCAACAGGCAAGGTACAGACCATAACCAACCAGTCCGTCCTTGCAAGGCTCAAAACACAGTGTCCAACATTAAAAGTAATTCTGCAAATGGACAACATTTGTTAAATAATTCTCAGTGTGCTAAGAATTATGCTGACAACCAATTTAAGATTGTCAGTCGGGCTCGCTACATATATTAATACATGGGGCCCTGTTCTTTGAAGACAGAAAGAACATGCACATATATTGCGCCTATTTCAGCTAAACAAAATAAGTGATAGCCATTCGCTGGTCCATTCCTCAGGGCAATGCCTTCACCAATCAGAGTCAAGCTGTCAGGTTTAAATTTAAAACAATGCTTGGCAGTTAATTGACAGTCACCATGAACTGGTGCATTCTCCATGGCAATGCCTCTACCAATCAGCATTCTCTTCTCATACAGTATAAGTTATTGCTTCCCCTCAGATTGATATTCTTGCGACTCTTCTGATGAGTGCAAGATGAAAAGCTTTGACAAAATGTCTTTTTTCAGCATATTCAAGTTCTGCACAACCAAACAATTAAAAGAGAGAAGTAGTAAGGAGGTCTTAAGCAGGGGGGAATGAAGAGAGTAAGGCTGTGGTGGTTGAAAGCTATATCACCAATGGTGGACAAAGGTAGGGTGGGTATAAATGAGGATCTTGAAATTGGTGTGTTGGGGAATAGGAAGGTTGTGGAGAAATGGGGAGACGGGGAAGGAGGAATTAATGCTGGGTAGATTGTTTGCAGCAGTTATGGACAAATTAGGGCATGTGAAAGATGGAACTTGGAAGCCAGTGAGGAGCATATGAAACCAGACCTATCATGTCTGTTCTGCCTTGAAGGTCAAAGAATGGGTATCAATTGGAATTAGACCTCACAATGTAACATCACATCATCATATCTCATCTATTCCTTTCTCCTACAAAACCTCAGGCTCTTAAAACTAAAGCTGGCAGTCATCTAATTTAACCCACTTCAGGATTTGTTTTATCTCTCCTCCTACTCTTCTGGCAATGTCCTGCGCTACAGACCTCAGCCAATTTCAGCTGCATTTTGGTTAAAAGTAAATAAATCAATATGTCCGCTCCTTCTCTCATAAGTAATTTATTTTTGGCAGCAATCCATTCCTCCCGAAATCATGTTTTCAACATTTGAAATGTTAAATCTAAAATGATGGGCAGACTGGAAGTAGGTCAAATTCTTGCAGGCAGTGTATCTATTATCTACTTGAGGTCCATAACACTAGCACATTGCAAAGTGCCAATCTTCATATTAGAAAGTTGGATATATTAACTTTGAAAAGAATTCCTTTCCTGCAGTTCCCACACCCTGCCATCTAACCTCCCCCCGCCCCAACTCCACTCCCACTCCTAACTGGAGATGCTGATTTTTGTTGAGACAATCATAGGTACCAACCACCCTCTGGCATCTCGCATGAGCAACTTGTATTTATATAGTGACTTTCATGATTGCAGGATGTCCCAAAGTGTACAAGCGATGAACTCTTCAGTGTAGTCACAGTTGTAAATGAAGAAAAACATGAACATCAATATGTACATAACAAGATCACAAAACAGTAAATCAATGAGCAGACGACAGCGCATTGAAAGCTGCCAGACTGCCCGCTTGCCTCCACTTTCAGTTAAAATTGTGGCGGACGCAAAATGAGGCCCTCAAGTGGCCACTGAATGGGCCTCATTGGACCCAAGCG